>NC_041234.1:106845585-106861811 GCF_002837175.3 Physeter macrocephalus
GCGGCACGCGGGATCCTCCCAGACCGCGGCGCGAACCCGGTTCCCCTGCATCGGCAGGCGGACGCGCAACCACTGCGCCACCAGGGAAGCCCAACCCATATATTTTAAAGTCCCATTTTCAAAATGCTGTTATACACAATCCAAATTATCATCTCAGCAGGGGGCATTTTTGTGTGTAGAAATGGACAAGCTGATGAGTTGTCACGAGGATTAAATAACAATAACGTCTGCAAAGTGGCATGCACAGTAGCGAAGCAAAACGAAATTAAAATGTTCTATCCATTACACATTTCCTTTCCTTGATATTTATGTCCACATACATTTTGAGTTTACAGAGTTGTAACATTTGTGTCTATAGCACATCTTGATCTCTCTTTTTCACTTAACACAGACCCCATACTTACCATTTTAATGCCGAAAGAACATTCCATCTGGTCCGTAGACTCTACTTTTTTTATACACGCTACCATTATTGAACATTTGGGTGGTTTCCAGTGTTTCACCGTTATATATAGCAGGGCTTGGAACAACCTTACATGGCTTCCCCCCACCCCCACCGTGCTCCTTTTTAGCTGATTTCTTTGGAGAATGTTCTCAAAAATGGAATGAGACATATAAAGAGCTTCCAAAGCGGATTGCTCTCCAGAGAAATACCACCAGTTTACTGTGTTTGTGTGTCATCGGTGATGGGAGACTGTAACATTGGAGAAAAAAGTGGTTTAACTCTTCCGTCTGGGCATAGAAAAGGAACTTGGGGGTTCTTGACTGAAACTTCCTAGCCTGCCCCTGGTCACCCCACCTTTCAACCCTCGGCAGTGTTAGTGCTTTCCTGGCCTTTTTTTCTAACTTCCCCCTTCTGCACAGAGTCTTGGAGCAGAAGCAACCATGCTAATACAGAAGAGGATGAACAGTTTTGAATCAATAAGAGGTAAAATCGGACAAAAGCAACACCCGGAAGTGTGACTGTCCCAAGTGCTTCACCAAATAAAATGTTGGGGATTCACCTGTAAATTTCCGTCATGGACCAAAAGGTGATTTTAGTTTCAAAGATCAGTTGATAAGAAAAGCCTGCCAATTCAGAGAGAAAAATCTCACTGTGGATCTATGTATCCATGTGTTTGAATTTGAACATTTGGCCCAGTGGACTTGGGGTGTCTCTTCTGACTTCTGTCACTCACAAACTGTCAATGATTCAATAATAACAAGTTACATTTTTGAGTGTTAAGGCCCTTTGCTTCCATGCATCATCTCATTTAATCCTCATAACCACCTTTGGAGTGGATACTATGATCATCCCCATTTTACAGATGAGGAAACTGAGGTTTAGAAAGATTAACTTGCCCAGAGTCACCCAGCTGGCAAGTGCCCGAGCTGTCATATGAACTCAGGTCTGTTTGATTCTAAGGCCTTTGTGCTTGATCTTGTCCTGCCTCTCATACTTTCTTGGTTTATGTGATGGTGACTTATCTGCCATACTGACTCCAGTGTTGTTTCAAGGATCAAATGAGAGAAAAATCCCAAAGTGCTTTGTAAAGAGTAAACAAAACGTTGTATAGATGTGCAGTCATTTTATAAATGTGAGGCATGATCATCACTTGGATTTAATTTAGCTACTGTGATGCTATAGGACTCTACCGGGCCACATTACCTGACCCAGCCCTAGGCTTTCTGGAGAGACTCCGTCATTTCTGTTTTAAGAACAGTTTCTGAGAAGTGGGTCCCCGATTATAGCTACACTGTGATACTTGCGAATGCAGCGCTCCCCCCACGATAGAGCTGTCGGGAGAAAGACCGAGACACACAGGTGCTGCTGCTATTGCTTCCCATGGCCTGATCAAAAGGAGTCACGTGGACTAGATAGGGGCGTGGTACTCTTCTGGCCCAGGTCTTACTGGAGTGGGTAAGTCATGAAACTGGCAAGTTAGCGAAGGAGCTGCTGGGTCTCATTTCCTCTCCTGAGGGAGAAACCAGGAGTTAGGCACAGTTCACCTTAATACCTGAACCAGAGACCGTTGGCAGGCTGTTAGCCGTGAAAGAGGCCTTAGATAGCCTCTCACCGGACACCGACCCCTCCCATTTCTTATGTCCTGAATAGCGCTTTATTGTTTCTGTTAAAAATGCATGCGCTGTTCGTTGACTTTAATGAGCTCTGATGTGGCACAGTTGTTATCTCTATAATTCTTCTCCCACACATAAAGTGTTTCATTATTACGGTACTAGAAGGTTTCCCCCGTGAGCCTACAGGGGATTTGTCATGACAGCTTTAAAAAAAATTTCTACCTGCAGGGGAGGGGGCTGCAAGATGTCAGAGAGTAGGGGTTGGGAAATAGGAAAGATGTGTTGTTTTTTTGTGAAATTATATGCTACAAAATGAGTGATTATTACATATACAATGTCATATATTAACATGAAAAAAAGTTCAGTTCCCAAGCTTGGAAAAAAATTTACATGAGCTCTTTAGATTCCATGTTTCTAATGGAATGTAGAGTGGTAAACAGATCTTTTAAAGATAAAGAGAAAAAAGTCATCGGTGATGGGAGACTGTAACATTGGAGAAAAAAGTGGTTTAACTCTTCCGTCTGGGCATAGAAAAGGAACTTGGGGGTTCTTGACTGAAACTTCCTAGCCTGCCCCTGGTCACCCCACCTTTCAACCCTCGGCAGTGTTAGTGCTTTCCTGGCCTTTTTTTCTAACTTCCCCCTTCTGCACAGAGTCTTGGAGCAGAAGCAACCATGCTAATACAGAAGAGGATGAACAGTTTTGAATCAATAAGAGGTAAAATCGGACAAAAGCAACACCCGGAAGTGTGACTGTCCCAAGTGCTTCACCAAATAAAATGTTGGGGATTCACCTGTAAATTTCCGTCATGGACCAAAAGGTGATTTTAGTTTCAAAGATCAGTTGATAAGAAAAGCCTGCCAATTCAGAGAGAAAAATCTCACTGTGGATCTATGTATCCATGTGTTTGAATTTGAACATTTGGCCCAGTGGACTTGGGGTGTCTCTTCTGACTTCTGTCACTCACAAACTGTCAATGATTCAATAATAACAAGTTACATTTTTGAGTGTTAAGGCCCTTTGCTTCCATGCATCATCTCATTTAATCCTCATAACCACCTTTGGAGTGGATACTATGATCATCCCCATTTTACAGATGAGGAAACTGAGGTTTAGAAAGATTAACTTGCCCAGAGTCACCCAGCTGGCAAGTGCCCGAGCTGTCATATGAACTCAGGTCTGTTTGATTCTAAGGCCTTTGTGCTTGATCTTGTCCTGCCTCTCATACTTTCTTGGTTTATGTGATGGTGACTTATCTGCCATACTGACTCCAGTGTTGTTTCAAGGATCAAATGAGAGAAAAATCCCAAAGTGCTTTGTAAAGAGTAAACAAAACGTTGTATAGATGTGCAGTCATTTTATAAATGTGAGGCATGATCATCACTTGGATTTAATTTAGCTACTGTGATGCTATAGGACTCTACCGGGCCACATTACCTGACCCAGCCCTAGGCTTTCTGGAGAGACTCCGTCATTTCTGTTTTAAGAACAGTTTCTGAGAAGTGGGTCCCCGATTATAGCTACACTGTGATACTTGCGAATGCAGCGCTCCCCCCACGATAGAGCTGTCGGGAGAAAGACCGAGACACACAGGTGCTGCTGCTATTGCTTCCCATGGCCTGATCAAAAGGAGTCACGTGGACTAGATAGGGGCGTGGTACTCTTCTGGCCCAGGTCTTACTGGAGTGGGTAAGTCATGAAACTGGCAAGTTAGCGAAGGAGCTGCTGGGTCTCATTTCCTCTCCTGAGGGAGAAACCAGGAGTTAGGCACAGTTCACCTTAATACCTGAACCAGAGACCGTTGGCAGGCTGTTAGCCGTGAAAGAGGCCTTAGATAGCCTCTCACCGGACACCGACCCCTCCCATTTCTTATGTCCTGAATAGCGCTTTATTGTTTCTGTTAAAAATGCATGCGCTGTTCGTTGACTTTAATGAGCTCTGATGTGGCACAGTTGTTATCTCTATAATTCTTCTCCCACACATAAAGTGTTTCATTATTACGGTACTAGAAGGTTTCCCCCGTGAGCCTACAGGGGATTTGTCATGACAGCTTTAAAAAAAATTTCTACCTGCAGGGGAGGGGGCTGCAAGATGTCAGAGAGTAGGGGTTGGGAAATAGGAAAGATGTGTTGTTTTTTTGTGAAATTATATGCTACAAAATGAGTGATTATTACATATACAATGTCATATATTAACATGAAAAAAAGTTCAGTTCCCAAGCTTGGAAAAAAATTTACATGAGCTCTTTAGATTCCATGTTTCTAATGGAATGTAGAGTGGTAAACAGATCTTTTAAAGATAAAGAGAAAAAAAATAAAAATAAAAAAATTTTTAAAAAGATAAAGAGAATTTTTAACAGAAAAAATAACAGGATCAATGGATGAATGTTGTTTGTCACATGCTCAATAAATTATTCTTTTTTAAAAATAAATTTTATCATTTATTTATCTATTTATTTGGCTGCGTTGGGTCTTTGTTGCTGTGCGCGGGGGCTTTCTCTAGTTGCGGTGAGCAGGGGCTACTCTTCACCGCGGTGCGGGGGCTTCTCATTGCAGTGGCTTCTCTCGTTGTGGAGCACAGGCTCTAGGCACGCAGGCTCAGTAGTGGCACATGGACTCAGTAGTTGTGGCTCGCGGGCTCAGTAGCTGCGGCTCATGGGCTCTAGAGCACAGACTCAGTAGTTGTGGCACATAGGCTTAGTTGCTCCACAGCATGTGGGATCCTCGCGGACCAGGGACTGAACCCATGTCCTCTGCATTGGCAGGCGGATTCTCAACCACTGCGCCACCAGGGAAGCCCTATGTTAATTCTTAATTTTAAAAAAATGCATGCACTGTCCCTATGCAGAAAAGAGAAGGAAAACTGTGTATGTCATGTGTTGTATCAGACTCTGTCATGGGAAATTGTGGAACAACATGCCTTTGGGCATACCTGCGTGTGATGCAGCTGCCTGTGTGACATGCCTGCCTGTCTGTGACACGCCTCCCTGAGTGTGCTCTGATTCCCGGTCCCCTACATGCGTGGTCTCTTATTCTAGTAAAACCCTATGAGGTAGACACTATTATTATGCCCATATTACAGATGAGGAACTCAGTCTGCCCCAGGGTACACAGCTACTAAATGAAACTATCAGCATATTCACCTCCCAAAAGAAGGAAAGGAGAAGACATGGGGATTGTGACTTAAGAGACCCTAGTTCTAGTTCCCACAGTGCCACTACCTACCTGGGTGACCTTGGCCAAGTCACTCCAGTTCTATTCCACCCTCTACAAATTAAAGGCTCCTACTCCCTTATGGCTTTGGTTCTTTCCTGGCTTTACGTTCTATGTCTTTTTCTGAAGTCTGTATCATTATTTGCGATTACTTGTAATAGGAATGAAACCTGTTTAGTTGCTCAGGAAAATAGAACTAGAAATACTAAGTGTCAAGGTCCCGAATCCAACGTATAGGTGAGGAGGTCATCATAGAAACGACAGTAGAAAGGACACTGTTTCTATTGATATTTGGCAAAGCTGAGTGTTGCTGCCACCTAGTGGGGAAAAGGAGCGTGGCTTCCAGGCAAGGCCTGCTCCTTCTGTGCTGACCTAGGGAAAAGCTAGCAGAAATCATCCAGTTGACCAGTAATACGGGATTTCACAGATACGTTAAATCTTACAAGGTTTCTACAAGCCAATCACTTTCCCTTTGACTAAAATGAGGTTGGGAGAATTGCTTCCCTGGGCATTATTATTAAGTAGATGTGATATTGTGTGTACACTGGATCCTTTCCCGAGGTCCTCTGTCTCTCTCAGGTGGAATCCCAGAACCCTAGAGGTCTGAGCAGGAAGGAAACATCCTCAAAGAATTTCTAGGGCAACCCATTTCAGAGTACAGAGGAAAAATGTTTTGGCCAAGGTCACACAGGTAGTTAACATAGGCAGAGGTGACAAGAGACTGGTCTCAGAACTCTGAAAACTGATCTGATAAAATCCACCCCAAATGGACAAGATTAGATATTTGTAAAATCACCTTTTGAGGTGAATATAGCTCCTGGGCCTGGAACAAGATTAGGAGACGTAATCAACGATATTTACATATTTAAAGAAAGCCTGGGGGTGCTGGTGGGAAGGCAGGGGTGGTCAGGCCGGAAACCAGGAGGCGCAGACCCTGAGGGGAGCTTTAAGCACTAGATTTTCCTCTGCCTGTAAGAAAGAATATCAGAAGTGAGAGTGAAAGCAATGGTTATTGCTGGATAGGATAACTTGCCTCTGCTAGAATGTATTTAAAAAGTCAAAAGCTTTTGCTACTATTATAAGAAATCACTTGCAACGAACTCATAGGCCCTAGTTGAAGTGGCCCACGTACTCTTGTAATGATCCGCTCACAGTCACCACCTTTAATGATGATGATGATGATGGCTGACATCACCAAGGGCATCCATTGAGGCAGGGCCTTTGCCTTTATTATCTCATTTACATCTGACAAAAGCCCAATGAGGTAATAATTACGATCCTCATTTTACAGCAGAGTAAAATGCGCTATTGCCAGGAAGCAGGAAGTGTACACTCTGGCTAGGGGACTTGTACCTTTCCATCTCTAAGACAGGAGTCCCTTCTCGCCACGGGGACCCCATTGTAAATGTGCGCAGATGCATTCTAGTAATCCAGCCTCTCCTCAGGGAACGGATCCAGCAGTTTGGTAGGCTAGTTGCCTGTAGGGGGAGAGATTACCTCGGGAAAACATTTTCCTAATTTCCAACAAGTTGTTTGCTGGGCGGAGGTGGAGGGGGAGATGATAGATGTAGGAAGACAGGTGATTAAGGGGAAGAATTTTTGATTATCTGTTGTTCAGCTCATCAGAACAATTGCTTCTCACTCTTAACATGGATTCTTAAGAACTGACTGTATAGTTAAGTGATTCAAACCTTCCTTCCTCTCTCACACAGAAGTCCCTTCAGTAATCAACAAGCATGCCCAGAATTATTCACTAAAAGGGATGGACTTCCTTCCAGGGTTTGTTGTCAAATATGAGCCTGTCTTCCTCCCATTACATTATCAATTAGGTGAAGAGTTTCCATGAACAAGAATCTATCATCTATTATATATATAAATCTATGTAATATGAACAGAATATGCACAATAGTAATTTTACTCTTGCACCACCCCTCCTCGCTTTTGATCTTTTTTTTTTGGTTCCTTAGGCTAAGAATACATGCGAAGGCTTATATAGCATTTTAGGCTATCTCTCTATGGATTTTTGTTTTTAAGGCAGAGGATAATAAACAAGAGCATTTAGAAAAGGTCAACAGGAAATAGCTGAACACAAACTGAGAATGCTGTTAAAAAAGAGGAAGTGAGTCGGGAGACAGCCTTGTGTCGGGAGGGTCATCAAAAAAGAAAAGGCTTATAAAAAGAAAAACAGAGGCCTCACCTCGTGCCTGGACTCCACACACCAAGTCTAGACTATCAGCAGAACTTTCCGCTGTTTCCTGAAATAAACCCATGCTGCCTGTAGACTGACCACACGTTGCCTCCAGGGGTTGAGATTATGTCTTCTCTACCGTTAAAATCCCCCAGATTGCCTACTCTAGTTTTAGTATGTTTTAGGTCCTCAATAAATACTTAGTGAGTCAAAATGGACTTTGTAATCAGATTCCAGGCTTCAAGAATCAAGGTGCTTTTTTTGGCGAAACAGCAAAAGAAATGAGAAACTACAGATTTCATTTCAGAGTGTGAAGGGGAGACTGTAAAGGTAGTAAATGTTCTCATCTCATTGTATATGAATCATAACTAATAATGCAGCCAGCAGTGCGTGTGGGAAGTTTTTCAGTGACTTGTTACAGCCGCCTTCCCATTTAGCTGTTACGTTTACTGTATGATTCAGTGAAATAATTTTTTTTTTCCTGCGGTACGCGGGCCTCTCACCGTTGTGCCCTCTCCCGTTGCGGAGCGCAGGCTCCGGACGCGCAGGCCCAGCGGCCGTGGCTCACGGGCCCAGCCGCTCCGCGGCACGTGGGATCTTCCCGGACCGGGGCGCGAACCCGTGTCCCCTGCATCGGCAGGCGGACTCCCAACCACTGCGCCACCGGGGAAGCCCTGAAATAATTTTTTGATTAAAAAAAAACTCCCTCCAAAAAAACTCGCTCCGTGGTGCGTGTGTGTGTGTGTGTGTGTGTGTGTGTGTGTGTTGTTTAATCCAAAGAAGATAATATTGAAAAGCATTTTTAGGATTAGGGCAATTCTTACTACCAGAAGTCTGTGGTCACTTACATGGTGTGGTGTGTGATGAATTCCCAAAGACAACCCTTTCTCCTCAAAATCCTGAGGGGGTAGGTGAGGTCTTGTCTCTGGATGACCTCTGTGAAAATCACGTATTTGGGAAGATGGGGGTAGAAACCACCTGAAATCTTGGAAGGGAGCAATGATTATGTGCCAGGCATAATGTTGGCAAAATATGCACATGAAAAGATGCTCAAACCTCATTAGTCATTAAGGACATGCAAATTAAAGCCACAGTGAGATACCACTGCATACCAATCAGGATGGCTAAAACAAGAAGCAAACCCCAAAACTGATACTATCAAGCGCTGACGGGGATGCAGAGTATCTGGACCTCTTGTATATTGCTGATGAGATGAGAAGTCTTCAAGGAAGCAGGATGAAAATGTGTAATATTTGGTCTCTTGTCTAGAATGGAGCTTTCTTTATTGGGGGCTACAATGAAGTATTGTTATGAGCAGGGGCGGTAGCTGAAAACAGTAGTGGCCAAGTGTTATGTGGCGACTAAGTCATTCCAGAGTGACGTGAAGAACCCTAGAGAAAGACTTAAGTTCATTATATCAGCCTGAAGCCTGGCCAAAGTGGGGAGTTTATTTGACATTCTTTCTATTAAAATTACAGGGTCTCCGGGGGCCAGACTAATTCAGTGCTCCCTCTAATGACTGCGTCATGCTGCCTCTTTTAGTCCTCAGGTTTACGTACAAATTTGCTGTGTCCTGAATTAGTTGCAGCACCCTGAGCTTCCCAGGACTGGTGAGTGTTGGAGAACATCTCCTGATAAGGGGAGGCTTGTGGTCATAGGATTTGCTGTACCTTTCACTATCAGTACTGATTACTTCCCCTCATTGATGGCTTCGGCTTTCATTGGGCAAGAGTAGGGCACTTCCCCCGTTCTGTCATTTCCCTGACAACTGTGAAGGTTGTCAAGGTAACCTGCTTATCTACACCTGACTCAAATCGCCCTCCTGGCCTGGGAGCTCGGGGCAGCTTACTAGACAGATGTTGTCGCGGTTGTGTTTGCCTGACTACCTGCCAGTTTGGTTAAAGTAGGCAAATAAATACGCTCTCTGCCTTTTACCTCTGGAAGGAACCTGTCTGGAGTTAATTGAAGTAGAGAGCATCACATACTCTGAATAAATATACATTGTGTTGTACAGGGCAACTGAATCAAGCTGAAGAGTCATCTAAGGCGACAACTGCTATATATAAGCAAGAGTCTGTGTTGTTATTACATCCCTGATTGCCCGTGTGGAGGTCATTTGTTTGGACTAGAGATTGCCATCTGGTTGATTTTATTCCAGCTAGTTTAGCTGAATACCATCGACCAGAAAACAATTCATCTGACTGTGGTCATTTCTAATCTTTCTGATAGAATTGAGGACTTTTTCAGCCACGGAAACAGACTTATTTTTGTATGGCTTTATATTTAGGAATTTGGAGTCCCTTCCCTCTATAAAGGATTCAAAACTTCCATTCTTTTTCTTAGAATAAAACGCACATCTGCCTGAAGGCTGGAAGTTTATAATATGTTACCTATTATTTGTATAATGAAATCACTAAACACTCTGAAAATGATCTTCCTCTTTACCTCCAGTCCTGCATCATCTTGGGGGTGACTTTACTCTCTATATCTCTTCTCCATCTAGAACACTCTATGACTCCCAGCATCTTACAGGGGCCCGTTCAAATGAGGGGCCCTGACATCTACCTGAAGCTTCATTAGCTTTTTTAGCTTAGTAGATTAAGTTCTGTTAGAACAGGGACCATGTCTAATTTTGCTGATCATTAAATCTTTAGTATTTAGTGTGGTGTCTGGACTAGAACGGGCGCTCGCTAAATATTTCTTTGTCCAGCACAGTGCCTGATGGGACCCGGGGCTGGGCTGAATGAAACAGAGTAGAGAAAAGCCCTATACTTCTCAAACTTTCTGTAGGCAGAATGCCAACCCCGAAATAGCCTGTGTAAATGATAGGATCTGGGCAGATTTATGAGTGGGGGAATGAGGAAGGAGGCAAATCCCATGCCCAGGTTGCCCTAGACTAGGAAGCCAGGGCTATTATGTGAGTGGGGCTGCCTACCAGTATCCCTCTAAGCCTCACGGGGGACGAGCAGGAGGCTCTTCCCCACAGCCAACAGAAGGGGAAAGGAACAGGGAATCAGAAAGCAGTCAATGAGCATTATTAGAATGGCCTAGTACTAATCATCGTAACTGCCATTTGCCAAGTTTCAGGCTCCATGCTCAATATTTTCCCATAGATTATCTCATGTCTTCCTCATAATCAGTCTCTAAGAGAGATCTCACCTCCATTTCATGCTGTGGAAACTAGGCCTCAGGCTGGTCCAGAACTCGGCAGCATTCCCACACAAGTCCAAGGCCCTCTAGCCCTGGTCTTTCTGAGTTCAGAGCCAGAACTCCCTTTTAACCACTATTAGCTGGAAGAAGAGTCTAGAATAGCACAGAGCCTCCCACAAGTGAGGGTCAAAGTAGCTTCCAGGGTACACCTGGGTCAGCTGCTAGAGAACCAGACAAACAGGTTTCTTGCCCACTGGTCAGGGGACCCGTGGGAGAAGGATTTGGTTTGAGCAGTGACTAGGGCCGGAGGCAGGGTAGGACCAGGGAAGGACAAGGCCAATACAATTAAAGGGAAATATCCAGCACCTAGGAGAGCTCCAGGTTTGCTCCTCAGAGGGGCCGGACCTGGCAATGCTCCTGGCCTTCTCATTTGCTCAAAGAGCTTCCCCAGGTCAAGCAATCTGTTCAGTGTGGTGACTGGGTGGCCTGGGCTGCTGCTGCGTTAGCATGAGACGTGCGCCAGACTTCTAAGCTGTAGCCCAGCTAAACCCCTGAACCCGGCCCCTGCCCTGAATTCTTGAGCAATGGAAACAGCAGTGACAGCTGTGAAAACATGCAGCCTTGCTCATCTTGGCATTGTGTTATAGATCACATCATCATTATAGACGGAATCAGTAACATCTGTCTTTCCTGGCCTTTATTTAACTTATTCGAGTTATGAAACCTCTCCATGTTCCCACTCTGTCACTACTGTAAATGATGCAAAAGAGGAGAGAGAGACTTGAGACAGAAAGAGGGAAGGAGAATTAATTTACCACTGGGTGAAATGAAAATGTACTGAAGTGTAATGGAATTTCATTAACTTCGGAAATGATGATGAATGCTGTCCAAATAATTCTTACTAATGCATAATTCACAGCTGAAAATAGAGCCAAACTCTCCTAAAAAGCACATCCATTTATGCCCCCAAGTTAATTTGGTGTGTTATTCAGGATGGTTGACAGGATAAAAGATCTACTATGAAATGTAATCATCTATTAAGATTGGGAATCTATGAGTCTTTCTAGTTTAGTAGATGATGGTAGCTGAGACACCCACGGTCCTCATTCTCATAATTTGAATCTCCCCAAAGACATCATTTTAGACAGAACCACAGACAAGATAGGATGAGCTTTGAGATCTCCATAGCAACCATGGCCCAATTCATATATACCCCCAAAGCAAATTAAAATCAATTTCAAAAGATTCAAATGGGGTCAGGAAAAGGCCTATACCTTTTCTGACTGGAAATGTTTTTACATTATATGTTTATAGAGTATATAAATTATATAGGCCATATATATTATGTACATTTACATATAACTACGCAGAAAGGTTTAAAAATTCCGTTCCCATTTTGTGTAATACCGTATATTCTATTTCACAAACTCTCATCGACATTTATCTCTTAACGTTTCAAGGTATAATAATCCCTTCATTAAAACTCGCTTATGCTTTTTGTATACTCAGGAGAGTGGTGAAATGGGAGAGAGACCTTTTCACCTTTAGGTCTAACGGAAACGTTGGCAGAGTGCAACTATATTACGTAGCAGGACAGCTATTGGTCCAGCTCCCACCAATGGGAATATGTAGCTTCAGAGGCCGGTTGGCACCTCACAGTGGAGGCATCATGGCTTCTCCCCCCATGGGACCCTTCAGCCAGTTAGAGAGAACCTTCGTAAGACATATGCACAGTAATGTCAGGGGTGACTTCTGGGAACCCTCTGAACTCCTTTCCCAAGCTGGATTGCGCTGTGTAGAGGTGGAGGTGTGATAGGAGGAGCATTACCTTCCAAGACCACCCCTATTTGTCTTAATGGCCAGACGTTATGATTTGGGGCACTGGGGTGCTAAACAGCACCTCGGCTGCTGATACAGGATATGTGATTAAGTAGGAGGCCGCCATTGGCCAGCTTCCACCAATGGGAGACCTAGTTCGAGGGGTTATCAATGCCTCACAATGGAGACATCATGGCTCCCCCCACCCACCCCCTGCCGGCCTGTGGGTCCCTCAGGGGCTCAGAGAAGCCTTGTACTCACACATGAATATTGATGTCAGGGAATGTATCTCTCCCTCTGAACAGCTTCCCTTGGGGCAGAAATGCAAATAGAGAAGGCAGTTATTTACTAGGAGGTCCCTGAATTCTCCCTTCATCCATTTTCTTTCCCCTCGTCCCCTCGTATCCTCACCCAGTTGCCCTGCTGTTATTCTGTAACGTCATAGTCTGCCTTCCTCACAGGTAACCCTTGGTAAGAACACTTGTCCCTGCTGGTTCCCATACCTAGGTGCACTCACATCGAATCACTCCATTTACCTAATTATCCAATGTATTTTCTGAGTCATATCTAAGTTTTCCACACCTCAGAACTTTTGAAGACTCTTGAGTACTTGAAAAGGAGCCCAGCCCTGCTCCTTACCAGGCATTCAGGACCCTGTATGACTTGTAGCTGTGCCCCCTCCAGCCCCATCCATCTCCCAAGGCTTCTCCCCATCATCTCTGCTCTAGGTATTTTACCTAGAACTAGTGTCAGTATTAGAGCTCGCCCTTGGCCTGAAATGCTTGTTACTTCATCTTCACCCCTACAAAGGCCACTTATCTTTCAAAGTCCAGGTCCATTATCTCCTTTGAAGCCTTCTACCCTCTAATTTAATTTTTTTTTTTTTTTTTTTTTTTGCCGTACGCGGGCCTCTCACCGCTGTGGCCTCTCCCGTTGCGGGGCACAGGCTCCGGACGCGCAGGCTCAGCGGCCACGGCTCACGGGCCCAGCCGCTCCGCGGCATGTGGGATCTTCCCGGACCGGGGCACGAACCCGTGTCCCTTGCATCGGCAGGCGGACTCTCAACCACTCCGCCACCAGGAAAGCCCCTACCCTCTAGTTTAAATGCTCCTTTTGCTGCTAGTTTGAATTGAGACCCAGTGTCAGAACTGCATCTTTCTCTTGCTCCTGGACTAGGTTACCTGCTTAGTACCTTTAGTCTTTGCCCTCTATCTTACTTTATTTAAAAATTTTTTAGATGTCTCTATTGAATGAATCCTTATAAGCTGTCTCCAAATCTTTTTGCAGCAAATAGAATAAATAGTAAATATATAGTCTCTCAGAGAGTTTCACCTCGAAACTGTAGCTTGATGACCGCTCTGCTGCTTGTTCTATATACCCCATCCACCATCCCTCCCACTACCTTGTTCTTATTCGGGCAAGCCTGCTGCTTCTGATGGGAAGTGATAGATGTCAAGTGCAGGTGTTCTCCTGGTGGGTGGATGGATGTGGGTAGTTCTCTGGAGGTGAGCCTCACCACGAAGGTGGGTGGGTTTCTGATGTCTTCACCTAGGCTCTTCTCCAGAGTCTGAGCTGTCTCAGAGAGTGAGTCTGTATTTATACCCTGCCCTGCCCAGATGACACTACACTGTGCTAATCAACCTACTATGACCTGGCTTGAACTGTGATGTAAGTGGACCAGGACTAGGTTATATATGAATATATTTCAATGATTGAATACTTTTCAAGGTAGAAGAAGCATATTTATATATAAGCACAAAGACTAATACAATAACTGTTAACCACAAAATTTTTTCCAGAATTCTAGACTCAACAAACCCACTTCCCCTCTCGTTCATAAAGAGTGTGAACAGGCACTAGGAACACTGCCTAATCTCCATGGCACTCATCAGAGGCCTACTGCTTATTTCAGCCTTTAATAAGACCCCATACCCAAGACATATCCCACTTCTTTAAAAACTATAGCAGCAGTAGCAATAGATGGGAAATTTTCAGGGAGTTTAGTTCTAACTAAACTTCATGGACCTCCATGCTGTAAAACCTCTTGCATTAAAAAAAAATGCTCACCACTTTTTATTTTTATATATATATTTTTAACATCTTTATTGGAGTATAATCGCTTTACAATGGTGTGTTATTTTCTGCTGTATAACAAAGTGAATCAGCTATACGTATACATATATCCCCATATCTCCTCCCTCTTGTGTCTCGCTCCCACCCTCCCTATCCTACACCTCTAGGTGGTCACAAAGCACCGACCTGATCTCTCTGTCCTATGTGGCTGCTTCCCACTAGCTATTTTACATTTGGTCATATATTTATGTCCATGCCAGTCTCTCACTTTGTCCCAGCTTACCCTTCCCCCTCCCCGTGTCCTCAAGTCCATTCTCTAGCAGGTCTGCGTCTTTATTCCCGTCTTGCCCCTAGGTTCTTCATGACCTTTTTTTTTTTAAGGTTCCATATATATGTGATAGCATATGGTATTTGTTTTTCTCTTTCTGACTTACTTTACTCTGTATGACAGTTTTTATTTTTATATATATATTTTTAACATCTTTATTGGAGTATAATCGCTTTACAATGGTGTGTTATTTTCTGCTGTATAACAAAGTGAATCAGCTATACGTATACATATATCCCCATATCTCCTCCCTCTTGTGTCTCGCTCCCACCCTCCCTATCCTACACCTCTAGGTGGTCACAAAGCACCGACCTGATCTCTCTGTCCTATGTGGCTGCTTCCCACTAGCTATTTTACATTTGGTCATATATTTATGTCCATGCCAGTCTCTCACTTTGTCCCAGCTTACCCTTCCCCCTCCCCGTGTCCTCAAGTCCATTCTCTAGCAGGTCTGCGTCTTTATTCCCGTCTTGCCCCTAGGTTCTTCATGACCTTTTTTTTTTTAAGGTTCCATATATATGTGATAGCATATGGTATTTGTTTTTCTCTTTCTGACTTACTTTACTCTGTATGACAGACTCTAGGTCCATCCACCTCACTACAAGTAACTCAATTTTGTTTCTTTTTATGGCTGAGTAGTATTCCACTGTATATATGTGCCACATCTTCTTTATCCATTCATCTGTCATAGTGGTTTGAACATTGGGGTGCGTATATCTTTTCAAATTAGAGTTTTCATCTTTTCCAGATATATGCCCAGGAGTGGGATTGCTGGATCATATGGTAACTCTATCTTTAGCTTTTTAAGGAACCTCCATACTGTTTTTCCATAGTGGCTGCACCAATTTACATTCCCACCAACAGTGTAAGAGGGTTCCCTTTTCTCTACACCCTTTCCAGCACTTCTTATTTGTAGATTTTTTTTTTGTAGACTTTTTGATGATGGCCATTCTGACTAGTGTGAGGTGATACCTCATTGTAGTTTTGATTTGCATTTCTCCAGTGGTTAGTGATGTTGAGCATCCTTTCATGTGTTTGTTGGCAATCTGTATATCTTTGGAGAAATGTCTATTTAGGTCTTCTGCCCATTTTTGGATTGGGTTGTTTGTTTTTTGATATTGAGCTGCATGAGCTGCTTGTATAGTTTGGACATTAATCCGTTGCCAGTTGTTTCATTTGCAAATATTTTCTCCCATTCTGAGGGCTGTCTTTTCGTCTTGTTTGTGGTTTCCTTTGCTGTGCAAAAGCTTTTAAGTTTCATTAGGTCCCATTTGTTTAATTTTGTTTTTATTTCCCTTTCTCTAGGAGGTGGGTCAAAAAGGATCTTGCTGTGATTTATGACATAGAGTGTTCTTCCTATGTTTTCCTCTAAGAGTTTGATAGTGTCTGGCCTTACATT
>NC_041234.1:106862529-106874732 GCF_002837175.3 Physeter macrocephalus
AAGAGATTTCTGTGCATTAATTTTGTATCCTGCTACTTTACCAAATTCATTGATTAGCTCTAGTAGTTTTCTGGTAGCATCGTTAGGATTTTCTATATGTAGTATCATGTCATCTGCAAACAGTGACAGTTTTACTTCTTCTTTTCCAGTTTGGATTCCTTTTACTTCTTTTTCTTCTCGGATTGCTGTGGCTAAAACTTCCAAAACTATGTTGAATAAGAGTGGTGAGAGTGGGCAACCTTGTCTTGTTCCTGATCTTAGATGAAATGGTTTCAGTTTTTCACCATTGAGAACGATGTTGGCTGTGGGTTTGTCATATATGGCCTTTATTATGTGGAGGTAAGTTCCCTCTATGTCTACTTTCTGGAGGGTTTTTATCATAAGTGGGTGTTGCATTTTGTCAAAAGCTTTTTCTGCTCACCACTTTTTAACTTGTTACCTACTTCCTGTAACGTGTTGTTGCTTTCTCCTTCAAGCATCACCTTCCATTCCTGCAACACTGTAAATCCAGCCTCTTTCCTTTGCTTAAAAAAGGAAACCTCAAAAAAAAAAAAAAAAAGGAAACCTCATAACCTCTGTCAAAATAGCAACAATAAAAAAGTATTCATTGTTGGGGCCCAGGGCAGGCTGCCCCAAAATGTGCTTTATTGGCATGTTGATTATTTTGAATTAAAGTTCTTTAGGAAATGGCTGATGCAGGAGGGGCACTTTGACCCTCCTTTCTCTCTCCCTGAAAGCGGGAAATAAATCTCTCATGTGAAAAGTGCAACTCCCTACATCTGGAGGTAGAAGGACACCCTTATCACCAGAGACGGGGAATTCACTTCTTTCATTGACTACCCCAAGCTCATACTCTGTTTAGATTCTTCTCTAATTGAGCACCCCAAATCTACCTTTCTTTGTCCTGTCAATTCCTGACACGTTTATTGTTTCTTTGTCTAAAAAATAGAAGCTGCCTAGCTTTGGCTACTTCTTGGGTCCTATTTCTAAGAGACCTTCGTGTGCACAAATTAAAATTTGTTTCTTTCTCTCCTGTTATTCTGTCTTGCGTGATTTTGTTATTAGTCCAGCCACAAGACCTCTAGAGGGAGAGAGGGGGAAATTTCCCCCTCCCCAACACCATACACTGCACAGACCTTCTAGAGGCTTCCTTGAGTAACACTAATTTAATTGTGTTTGTTAATTGTTCACAAATAAAAAGTAAAACCAACATTGACAAACAGGATACGCTATCACAGAGTTACATTTACTTAAAAAAAATTTTTATTGGAGTATAGTTGATTCACAACGTTGCATTAGTTTCAGGTGTACAGCAAAGTGAATCAGTTTTTCATATACATATATCCACTCTTTTTTAGATTCTTTTCCCATATAGGCCATTACAGAATATTGAGTAGAGTTCCCTGTGCTCTACAGTAGGTCCTTATTAGTTTTATATATAGTAGTGTGTATACGTCAATCCCAATCTCCCAGTTTATCCTACCCCCCTTACATTCACTTTTAAAATATAAAGCTCTCATAGAAATTAAATCAGTTCGGATAGCTTAACTGGTTGCCCTCACCTAGACTTACCTACTGACAAAGGAGAAAAGAAAATATTTATATTTGTTGGAAGTATATGGCTTTAGGTTAATCTGACTTCAAAATGCTTGAAACAGAGAGGTTTTCTGACCTTGACAGAAACACTTATAAAAATGGACTAACTAAAGAAACTTTAGATGTTGTTAACTTAAGGAAATAGCTATAATAAAGGTGGAACATCATTCAAAGTGCAAGGACCCAGCATCTTACCATAAAAACTTAGTGGACTGTTTCACTACTAAACAAGCAGCTTTCACCAAGATAATTGTTCCGGTAATCACTCAGAAAGGAGAGGCCTTAGAGGAATTAATAGATTCCTCTAAGATTGTTAACTGTTGTTAACGGTCAGAGAGAAGCCTTTAATTTGGAAAAATGATAACTGGGAAAATTTGAAGGCTCATTGCATAAAGATAGCATTTGGCACTCTCAGTATTGCTAACTGGTAGCACCAAATCCTTTAAAATGGATTTTAGCCAGAATTCTTCATGATATTAACCACAACAGCAGAGATAAATTGGCCATGATGTTACCTTTAACATTGGTGGGATGGGGTAATTTTAGAGGCATTCTCAAAGATGTTTGCACAACATGCCCTACCTGCTAACAACACAGTCCTGGTTAAACTCTCAAGGTGGGTCATGGAGAGGAACGGAAGCTTGGAGGGCCCTTCGAACACCTCCAAGTGAACTTCTGCAAATGTCTCCTCACTAGGCTATAAATATGTCTGGTTATTGTTTATTTTCAGGGTGGGTTAAAGCTTTTCCTGTCAGAGAGCTACAGCCCTGGATTAGTTTGCTCAGGCTGCTGTAATAAAGAACCCCAGACTGGGTGGCTTGAACTACAGGAACTGATGGTCTCACAGCTCTGGAGGCTGGAAGTCTGAGATCAACGTGTGGGCAGGGTTGGTTTCTTCTGAGGCTGTGAGGGAAGGATCTGTTCCAGGCCTCTCTCCTTGGCTCACGGTTGGCTGTTTTCTCTGTGTTTCTTCACATCAATTTCCCTGTTTGTGTGCCTGTTCCTGCGTCCACATTTCTCCTTTTTATAAGGACGCTAGTCATACTGGATGAGGGCCCACGCTGATGACCTCATTTCAACTTAACTAATTACATCTGCAAAGGCTATTTCCAAACAAGATCACATTCTGAAGTACTGGGTATTAGGACTTCAACATATGAATTTGTGGGGGACAAAATTGAACACATAATAGGCCCTAACTGTGGAAAAATAAAATCTTTTTGTTGCTTTTTTTTTTTTTTTTTGGCCAAGCCACGTGGCATGTGGGATCTTAGTTCCCTAACCAGGGATCAAACCAACACCCCCTGCAGTGGAAGCGTGGAGTCTTAACCACTGGACCACCAGGGAAGTCCTGGAAAAATAAAAACTTGATCTCATTTTTTTGTCAACCTGGGGCATTCTAAATTATGTCTGTAGTCACAGGGGAACTCATTTTACCAGAACCGTTATTAAAGAGCTCTAAACTTCTCCCTTTTGCCCAGAGACTTCCACTGTCCTTATCACCCAGAGTCCTCATAAAAAGTAGAGAGAATTAATGGAATACTTTAGCATTTTACTTTTAAGTAAAGCTGGCAAGGCTGTCAGAAACCCTAAAACTTCTATGACCTAAAGTATTACCGTTAGCTTTAATGTCCGTAAGATCGACCCCCTCAGGGACCCACAAGTTAGCTTATGAATTAATAAGGGTTAATGAAATAATAAACCCTATGTGTTTGGGAATCTCACCCTCAGCCTTCGATTCTACCCTATTACAAGCAGATATGATTAGTTAATGCAAGGGACACATACAATACCTCTGACTTTATCACCAACATGTACCAGTCACATTTCCAAAATATCTACCGGAGCAGCCTCAACGTGCTCTGGCGATTTTGTCTTCTGGAAAAGACGCTGGAGAAAAACTGTTCTTGAGCCTCAATTAAAAAGACCCTAACAGGTTCCCAACTCAAAAGATATATGTCAGTTCATCCTGATTACCAGACATCCGTTCTCCTTGGAGAACTGAAACTTTGGATTCTTAGGAATCCTCCAAAGTCTGTTGACTTCAGAGGTGGACAGCTTCTACCTAAGACGACAGGACAAATTGCTGACCTCAGAAGTGAACAGCTTCTGCCCCAAATGACAGAACAAGATGGATTTTCTGATTCTTCGACACTCTTTTCTCTTCCTTTGCTCTTCCACTAAACTTGCCTATTTTTCTACTTCGATGCCCCCTAGAACACTAATGGGATATCCCTTATCTCCATCTGATTATTTTTGTTACCCTGTGTCTCCTTCTACTACTTAAGAAAAAACAAAACTCTCTTACGTGTTTTTCCTGTAACCAATGCTCTTAATTTAACTGACTGCTGACTCTGTTACCCCCTTCCTAACCCTGCCGACGACAATTTAATAGCTGTTCCTTGAAACACTTCAGGAGGTGGATTCCCTTCTACAGGTGCTTTCTGGTACTGTTTTCCTCATAGCGTTAACTTCAACCTTTAGTCTAGAAAAAAACCGGACCTGGACCCCACATCAACAAAATGCTTCTGCTGAAGTCATTATCTTCCCATCAGCAAGGCCGAGTCAATCGGGAGTAGACGCTAATATGGGGGATATTCTGACCGCAGCGATCTGTTTGTTCTCGTCAACCTGCTTTGCACGAACTATTTAATTCCACTAAAGAGATATGTCCATCTTGAGAGACACCAATTGGCTCACTTCTGTTGTAGTAAATGAGAGTTGCATTCGTAATACAATCTGTGCTCCACTAGAGTACGACTTCTTAGGGGGACATCAGCCTTATACCTTGAGGAGGACACCTAAGCCTCTGAAAGGAGGCAAACACAAGTTATTCAGGAGAACTTCCAAGAGGGATAATTGATTTCCTCTTTACACCTACACTATGGGCTGCAGTTCCCATAATGGGGATAATTCAACTAGAAAGGGGGTCTGAAACTGGTCTCTGCCACTAATGGAAGTTATAAATGATACACTTCTGCTCTGGAAGCTCAACAAACTCATCTAAATTTATTAGCCAGCCAAGAGGAAGTTTGTGCTGTAGCAAACATTACCTGTTACACTTAGGTGAGTGCTACAGGGCAAGCAGAAGAGTTTGTGACTAGGCTAAAAGAAAAAGCCACCTGCTTGTCTAAAACAAACCTGATTGGTTTCTGGAACATGTTTTCATTACCTGGGTTTTATATTCTAGGCTCCTGACTTCAAGACCTATCACTGATCAATGATTCTGATAATTGCTTGTTTTGCAGTTGGCTGATGCAAGATGCCCGGTGTTTTTTTGTATTGACTTCTCACTGTGCAGCCATTCTCATCTCAGAGAATTCAGCAATTCATCCTGCAGCAAGCAGGAGAGTCAAACGCTAGTCCAAGAACAGACTACGTTTTCTAAACAACCACCCCATCAGCAGTGGGGAAATCTGGGTATCATGGAGTCATGTCCTGTAGCCTGACTTCACCTGCCCTGGGCCAAAAGAGAAAGAAAAGAAGCAGCACCTGGCAACCAGGAAGTGGTCTGATGCTCACAGCTGGGCCTCGGTGTTGGTACAAGCTGGTCTGGTACTCACAGCTAGACCATGTTCTTCTCCCGTGAGACATAAACAACCTTCTAGAACACCGGTGTCAGACAAGGTTACTCCAAGACCACGATCAAGTCAGACAAAACAAGGCCACTTCATAATTTTGTCTAAGCGCAGACAAAAACAAGGTCACCGCGCAACCCACAAAATGCCAAACGTCGCCCTCTCCTGGCTAATCTCGGTGACTGCTGCTTCTCTACCAATTGTAGCTTTCGCCTTGCTCTAGCCAGATCTACTGAGATACCCAATGTTATACTTGTCCCGGCTTTCTGACAGCAGCTCACCTAAAGCAAACCCTTGCTTTCTTAAACTCTGCCCAAATTACCCAGCCAAAGCCCAAATCCTGTAAAAGGTCTTTTCTAACTCTCTCTGACTGAGACACCTTACGGCTCCTCATGGTGTGTTCTCCTTTGTTGCAAGAAGTAATAAACTCAACTTGCTCAACTGCGGCTGTGTGCCTGGTGGCCTTTGGCTGGAGGGCATTGACGTTAGAGCACTTTGATGGGGACCCAAGAGCTGCTGATGAGATTCATCTCCAAGACCCCGAAGGAAATGTTTCAGAAAGCTAGACCCTTGCAGGAGGACTAACTTGAGGTATCTTACAGTTTTCCAGCCGGCTTAAAGGCTCTCACCTACTTGGGTGACCTTTGCTCATTGTCAGATAACAAGAGGAAGAAAGTTATTGCTGGGCTTCAATAAGATTTGGAGGGCGCTAAGGGAAGAAGGCTCAAAACTCAACTGAGTTATTTCTTCTAATTAGTCAATCACCTCCCTCTTCCCTGCGCCCCAGGCTTCTTTAAATTCTGGCCTACCCATATTCCCAGGGTTGTCTACGCAGGCCTGTGCTCTCCTGGAAGTCCTATTATCCCTATTTAATCTCAAGGATTCCAGCACCCCAGCCTTGGGGCTTCACTTGAATTATGGGGCCAGGCCCTAGTGAACCTGAGCTTCCCAAGGCCTCATACCAAGAGCGTCAATCATTATCCTTGATACATTAGGACAAAAAACCCGAAAAGGTGATTTTTATCTCTCCTGGGAGTCTAGAAATGTGACTGAAAGAGAGGCACTATGTTCCCCCGATGGCCTGAATGATCGTTTACACCTGGGACGGGATGCAAGTGGAGGGAATAGCTCAGGGAAGGCTTCACAGAGGGAGAAAATAGCTGTGTTGAGTCTTGAAGGATGAGTAGAAAAATCATCAGATGGTCAAGGGGTAGCAGGACAGGCTGTGGAAAGAATATTCTAGGCACAGGGAACAGAGTTTGCAAAAGCACAGAAGAATGAAACAGAATGGTGCCTTTTGGGAATTCTAAATGCTTCACTATAGGAAAAGTTTAGAATTTGAGGAATGGGAGCTATTGGGGATGAAGAGGGAGAAATCCACAGGGATCAGGCCACGGCCTGAGTCACATGCTCAGATTTGCATTGCAGAGAAAGCAGTCTACTCTGTCAACACCGATGCATCTTCCTGCTTTCTCCCTCGTCTCCTTAGAGTCAATTTTTAGCACAGCACTCCGAGTGATCCTTTTAAAACATGTCAGATCACGTTATTCTTCTACTCAAAACTCTGTCATGACCCAGATCTTGGTTTCTAGACACTATTATGCACTAAATGGAACCAGGGGTCCTAAGAGAAATGGTGGATGCTAGGTCTGAGGCATGGAAAATGCAAGATAAACCTGGAGTATCTTGTGCAAGAAGGTAAGAAAGTGCTCAAAGAATCATAGGGATGTGTCAAAAAGGACACAGAAGCCAGCTTGAAAGGGCTCCTGTTGAGAAATTTGTCCCATCTAGGACAATTTGAACATCAAAATAATAATAGATTGCAACCCACTGAATAAAATAAGAATCCATGAGTTCATACTGATAAAAATGAATGAATGAATGAATGAATGAATATGGGAGAAGGGAAAACCCTTTCTGTAGAAAGCTGGCTAATAAATGCAGGACAAATGATGGAAATAGAAAATTGCCATTTGGCAACCATCAGGCAAAAATTAACAACGACTGCTAAAACTGTTGGTTGAAGGTTTGAGGAGTGCTATACACTGAATGTTTATGTCCCAAATTCATATATTGAAACCTAGTCTCCAATGTGATGGTATTAGGCAGTGAGGCTTTTGGGAGATGACTGGCTCATGAGGGTGGAGCCCTCATGAATGGGATTAGTGCCGTTATAGAAGAGGTCCCAGAGAGCTCCCTCATTCCTTCTGCCCTGTGAGGACACAGCAAGAAGAAATCTGTCTGTGAACCTGGAGGTGGGCCATCACCAGACACCAAATCTGCTGGTGCCTTGATCTTGGACTTCCCAGCCTCCAGAACTGTGAGAGATAAATGTCTCTTGTTTATAAGTCACCCAGTCTATGGTAATTTGTTCTAGCATCCTGAATGAACTAAGACAAGGACGAATAGGATATTTACACAGACTCTAAGTATTTTCCCACAGATCACTTGCAAATTACAAATGGAAAAATTATAACTTTACCATGGAGAAATCTGTCAGACATCACCTTAACCAAGTGATCACAGTTAACATTCTCAATAATGGGACAAAATGACATCATGTGTGTCCTGTGTGATGCACTGCAAAGGACACAACATCATTTCTGTGCTATTCCTGACAAAAATATATAACCTGAACTATGAGGAAAGATTAGACAAACCCAAACCGAGGGACATTCTATACAACAGCCGCTGGTACACTTCAAAAATGTCAATGTCATGAAAGTCAACGACAGGTTGAGGAATATTTCCACATTAAAGAAGACTAAAAAATAATGACAGCTAAAAGCAGTGTGTCATCCTAGATCGGACCCTGGATCAGAGGGGAAAACCAATAAAGGACATTAGTGAGACAGTTGGCTAAATGTGAATATGAACTGTACAGGAGGTAATAGTACATCAAGGTAAGTTTCCTAATTTTGATAATTGTACTGTGCTTATGTAAGAACACTTTATCCCAAATACCTAAGCTGGCATTTTCCTAAAAATAATATTACATGTTGTCAAGGGATGCCTACATATGTAGCAAAGGTATGAAAGTACGCACAGAAACCACTACCAGCAGGGAATTTGTTGGATGGTAGTGTTTGAGGCGGCAATCAAATATAATCAAGATTGTCCTTGAAAATCTCTTAGGTAGTCACCAACCCTTCCACTGTTTCTATGGTTGAGCCCTGAATTCAGTAGCGTGCTTGTGGTTGGGGGGCCATGTTGTATGGAAATCATCAGACTCCTAATTGGTCTGGTGGGATGCTCATAGCAGGAAAGCGAAGAGGGAACAATGACAGCCTGGACCTTCACCAGATTAAGAGTCTGTTGTATTGTCAGAAACGGGGACAAAGTCTCACCAAGCTCAGCGCTCTGTGTGGGAGGATACTTCAATCAGCAGAGCCATATGGCTATCTAGACCTTCGAGTTTCCAGGGATGGATGGCTCATAACGTCCCATGATAGCCTTTCCTGGTGTTTATCAACCCCTATCGTCAATAATGACTTATTTATGTTTAACTCATGTCTCCCATTGCAATTTTAATCCAGTGCCTATTGCTCTATAGATACAGAGAACAGATGGTCAACATTCTCCTTATAACCTTCCCGGGAATGGAAGATAGCCATTGAAGCCCTTCCTCCCCGGGTGGTATTATTTTTCTTGACCAAAGGGTTCCGACCTCTTCATTTTTTTGCACATTTCGTTCTCCCGTCAATTATTTCATTTGCACTACATTGGATTAACAAAAACCCAGTCTTTTTCTTTGAAAAAGCAACACATACAGATGATTACAATTCTAATAGTACAAAAGTGTATGCAGAGAATAGTGAGTTTCCTTCCCATCCAAGACCTCTCAGTCTCCTTTCCTAGAATCAGTTATTCTCACCAGGGTCTCCTTTCAGAGAATTTTTTAAACATATCCAAGTATGTATGAATATATTCTCCTCTAAATTCTTTTTCAATTCAGCAAATATTCGTTAAGCACCTACTATGTGCCAGGTACTGTGCTAACTCTCGGGGCACGAGAAGAGAGATGTGTTTTCCCGTCCTTAGGAGGGGAGAAAGATGTAGTCATTCATTCGTCAAATCTTGATTGAGTGCTCTCTGTGTGCCAGGCAATGTGTGAACGAACCACTGAATAACATGGAGCCCCAGCCCTTCCAGAGCTCCTGGGGGACAGGGAGAGCCAGGGCAATGAGCAAGCATGGTGTGAAATATAAACTACCGCCAGGGGGCGCCAAGATGCTTAGCAATTGCCCCACATCCTCTTGTAAGCTGCATGGCCCCATGTGGGGAGCAGACCTCAAAAGCTAATAAGCCTTGTTCCCAGTGAAAAGGGGAAGCGGTGGAGTTCTATGCAGGAGCAGGGGGCACTGACACCCGTGTCAGGCCCTGGCCTAAGCCCTTTACACCCACCGTCTCACGTAATCTTCACAGTGATATGAGGTGAGTGCCATTATTCACGTTTTACAAACGAGGACATTGGGGGCTCCAGAGATGTTAGGGAACCGGCCCTAAATCACACAATGGAGATTCAAACTCGTCTATCTTCTGTAAAGCCTGGGCTCTCATCCACCATGTTGATCACAGTTTCTGGGCTTGGGGGTGAGTAATGGGTGATTCTGATACACCTACATCCCCCATCTTGAGAGTGATACCAGCAAACCAGTTCAGTAAGTCTACTTCTTTCTTTTGGCCACACCTAGCGGCTTGCAGGATCTTAGTTCCTCGACCAGAGATTGAACCCAGGCCTGGGCAGTAAAAGCGCCGAGTCCTAACCACTGAACCACCAGGGAAGTCCCTCAGTAATTCTACTTCTTTTCAAGGCAACTTGAAGGATGGATCTGCAGTGACGGTAAACTGCTGGCTCCCCCATACTGACAGTGTGAGATGTGAGCAAGTTAATACTTTCTTGGCCACTGCTTTCTGCTCCTAGCTCTGAACACTACCACACCCCCTCCCCACTTTCTCAATAAAGTGAAATGAGCTTGAGTTAAGTGAGCAAGTACCTGTTTAATAGATCTAATTTAATTAAAGCCAAAATCAACTTGCGACTGAAGATAATCGTTAGTGAAAACTGGGAAAGAGCCCTCAAATTAATGGGTTATTGCGGGTGTGTAATAACCTGAGAACTTTGCTCATGCTGATTTCATGCTCGGGAGAGCAGCCCCATGACGTGCTACCAGCCACGAAAAGAGGATGTGCCTGGCCAACAAGCCCCATAAAGCTAAGAGCAGAGAGACTGGTCTGATCCACAAACGAAGGTGACTGAGGCATGGCCAGCAGATAATGAGCCTCCTGCTTTTTTTTTACTCGTTTCATTTCACATCAAACATAGGGATTCAGAGACCAGATCTGGTCACTGGAAAAGCAAACTCTTCTTCTGGACCCCACGGTGACACGGGGGTGGGAGGCTAAGGGAGTCTAGTTCTCAGGTAAGTGTCTTCCACTCTTCCTTCCTTCCTGCCTTCCTTCCTTCCTTCTTTCTTTCTTTTTTCCTTCCTTTAAATTTCTTTAAATTATAAAAGTAACAGATATTCATCATACAAAACCAAATTGCATGTAACTGTATGAGGCATAAAAGTCCTTAATCTCTACCCTCCCTTCCTCTCTTTCCCTTTTCTTTCTTTCCTTCCTTCCTTCATTTTTAAAAAAATTACGGGAGTAATACAGGTTCACTGTAAAGTAATCAAGCAGTACAGAATGGTATGAGGCATACAGGAAACTGATTTCATTCCCATTCTTCCTTCCTATCTCTCTCGTCCCCTTCCTTCCTGTTTTCCCTCCCTTCCTCTCTCCCCCCCTTTCTTTCTCCTTTCCTTCCATTTTTAAAATCACATAGGTAATGTACGATAATTATAAAAGAATCAAGCAGTACAGTCCCTGCCCCCTTTACCAACCCACCTTTTCATGCCTGATAGACACAGAGACTTACCTTATTCCTTTTAATGACTGCATAGTATTCTGTAGTGAGAATGTCCCATGATTTATTTATGGGGTGTGAGGTAAGTTTCTGAAACATACCGTGAAATTGTTACAAAAGTTTAGAGGAAATTCAAGGAAGGTATAAATTGGATTGTTTGCTGCTGAAAATTCCATTTTATAGATAGCAATCATATCCATTTCTATAGCACTTTATACTTTGAAAATTGCCTTTGAAATATCACCTCATTTGATCCTCTTTTATAGCAGTTCTGGGAAATAGGCAGATTATTATCTCTATTTTTACAGATAAGGAAACTGAGGCCCAGGAAAATGAAGGAACAGCAATACGCTCTCAAAGCGTTACGGGTTCTCAGTCTGTTCCTCTTCCAGCACTGGAAGTTTAAGCTGCCTTTCATCTTGCAAGTTATAAAAGATTTAGACATCCCCTTACTTCTAAACTCGTAGTTCAGAAAATCCATCCAAGTCATACAAATTCCCTTATTATTCTAATGAGAATGGCAGCAGAACACTTGGTAAATATGAAGAGCTTTATTAATGGCTGGCGCTCCTAGCAAGCCCAAGACTCATTTGGTTTCCTAATTGGCTTCTGTTACTTTAAATGTAAAGTGAGTCTATTCACTCCAAACCCTGCTTAGAAGTGGAAAGAAATACGATATGTTGCATTATCCTATAAAAAAATGCTTAAATCAGTAGTAAATCATTCAGAAGTGTATTTTATTTAAAATCAGAAAATGCCCATCAGCATCTTACTGCCAAGCTCTGTAATATGTTTCCATAGGATTTGTAGTTTTAATACTGTTTTGGTTAGAGAAAGGGCGACTTCCAGTGTGTTTCCCAAATAAGTAGCTTTAGTTACGATTATTTAAGGAGAGAAGGTGGATAAACGTAATGAGGTGGTCAGGTTTCTCTAAACAGATCTGCTTTTTAAAAATAGCAATGATTTGGGCTTCCCTGGTGGCGCAGTGGTTGCGCGTCCGCCTGCCGATGCAGGGGAACCGGGTTCGCGCCCCGGTCCGGGAGGATCCCGCGTGCCGCGGAGCGGCTGGGCCCGTGAGCCACGGCCGCCGAGCCTGCGCGTCCGGAGCCTGTGCTCCG
>NC_041234.1:106874826-106894212 GCF_002837175.3 Physeter macrocephalus
GGAGAGGCCACGACAGGGAGAGGCCCGCGTACCGCAAAAAAAAAAAAAAAAAAAAAAAAAAAAATAGCAATGATTTGGGAATTCCCTGGTGATCCAGTGGTTGGGACACTGCGCTTCCACCGCGGGGGGCATGGGTTTGATCCCTGGTCGGTCCCACATGATGTGCAGCGTGGCCAAAAAAAAAAACCCCAAAACAACAACAACAACAGCAACAACAACAAGATTAAAAGATAACAATGCTTTGATGAGTTACTTTTGTTAATAAGAGCTTGCATAATGCTTCCTCCAAAAAGTCTAGGATCATTAAAACAGCAAGTTGTTGGGTTGAAGTTGCGTGCGTTAATGTTGAATACATCACATTTTGTAATTATGCATTTAATGGCTGCCTTCCCCTCTGGACTAAGTGCCTCGTGAGGGCCGGAATCTCTGTCTTGTCTTCCCAGTGCTGTATTCCCAGTGTGTAACATGGTGTCTGACACATAGTAGGCACTCAATAAAATGTGTTAAATGGATATGCAAAAAAATCAGTCAGTGAGGTTGCAGCCAGGCTGCATAACTCAGGCAAGGGTCTATATTGTGGCTGCTGCCATGGCTTTGAGCATGAGGGAAAAGTCTTGTGTGGGATGCAAAGGAAAAGTCTAGTCACATGCACTTGGAGATCGTTTGTTCTGAATCTGAACTGGGCATATTTCTGACTTTTTGAACGCAGGTTTAGAGAATGAAAGAACACATCATGTATCAGAGGCTTTATGGAACCATTCTCATGTTGAGTTTTATCTTTCTCTCAGGTAAGAAAATGTATTCTTATTATCTTTTTCCATCTCTCATGGACAGTAGGTACCAAAATAAACCATTTGAAAAATTGCTGGGCTGCCTCGGTCCATATGGCTATAAGACAAGCTGGAGCTTCAGCAAGTGAATCCACTCTCTCAGGATTCCCTGTGACTGATGGAGAACTGGCCCCAAGTAGACAGTAGCTTGGACTACTGCTGTCTTTGACATATCTTAATGAAACTCTGACATGCCATTTGGTGGCTAATACACACCTAACGTAAGATTTGGGTTTTCTTTTAGGCTGTTTTCTCTTATGCATAATGCTTTATTTAAAGCTCCCTGGAGCATTATGATATCATCTTTCTTTCTGTCTCCATGAGATATATCCATCTATCTATCTATATCTATATCTATATATATATATATGGCAACAATCATAGAGTATAGACAGGGAAGCTGAGGTGTGACGAACAGGCATCTGTTCTGGGAGGCCCAGCCCTTGCCTAAACTCTGTGATCGGAACGGAGATAGATTCTGTCTTTGTTTCTATTCTGCAGCAAATAGATGATGGAGACAGTTGAACTGAAGTAGCTGGTAATTTGGAGACGTAAGAACGAGGTTGTCTTGGAAGACTGCAATCTCGTCCATGTTAAGTGAATTCAGTTGGTAACGTTGCTCATTTAGCACATCGGTCTTTAGCTAAAAGGCCATACATGCCAATGAGGGACAGTTCCTTGATGAAACAGAAGTGGGGTTTAATTGGAGTGGCCCTCAGATTTGAGAGCTGATCTTCTGGAAAACTACCAAATCATCATCGCCATCAACAACAAGCACTGACTGTGTGCAGAGCCTGATGGGAAACCATGTTTCTTATCATAAAGCTTGAAATGGGATCTAGGGGGCACAGTGGCAACTCTGTCACCTGGCCTTGACTACCTGCTAGGATTTGGCTTTCTCTTTTCCCTGACTATTTCCTCAAAGGCAAGAAACTGTGTTTGCTCCGTTTCTTTATCCAAAACATCCAGCACAGGTCTTGACACACAGCTTGTCAGTACATGTTTGCTGATTTAATAAATTAATGCAGTTTGAAATGATAAAACCTTGAACACCTGTACGGTGGTGGTGTATGTGACACAAACCCTAAGTGGATTTGTGTGTGTGTGGGCAGGGCATGGGGCATGGATAAGGGGGATCTAGGAATAGAGCGATCTAGCAGTCTTTAGTGTAGTCGTGGAAGAAAAAGTGGAAGAGTGTGTGATACTGGAATGTCATTGGTCAATGAAAATTATGATAGATGTGCAGATTTGAAACCTTCAAATCCATGAGGCAAGGCAGTGTTTCTTTTAGGTTATTAAACCGTTCTCATTGTCCTTCAGTTGGTGAGAAAGTCATCATTTTCTTCCTGGAACAAAAATTGGTTCTTGAAAAAAATGGTATGACTAAGGTTCAGTCCCCTTCAGGCTCCAGAAGAGTCACCAGCCTCCCAACCGTGAGGATCATTGTGGGAGACAGGGCGAGGGCCAAGCCTAGATCGGGCAGAGGGTGATTCAGATGCTGTCGCTGGATGAGGCCAGATTGTGGAGCAAAACCATGCCCATGGAGGAAATACCAAGGGTCAAGAAGAAGAAACCAAATCTGTTGTAAGGTCTAAAGGCGAGAGCAGTGCCAGAAAGGAGGGAGGAAGACAGGTCAGGAACTGAATAGTTGCAGAGTGGAGCGGGGGAGAGAGGAAGAGAGGGTGGAGGTAAGGAGTAAAACAGAAAGAGCCTCTGGGCTCCCTGCTTTTATTCTTGCTCTGCGATAGCCTATTCTCAACACAGCAGTCAGAGCAATCCTTTGATGTATTAAGTCAGATCATGTCGCTCTTTTACTCAAAACTTGCCAATATGTCTCCATCACAATTAGAATACAATCCCAACTCTTTAATTAGCCCTAAAAAGTACTGCGCTATCTGGTCTCAGTGCCTCTTGGGCCTCATTTCCTACTATGCTTCCTCTCCCTCTCTCTCACTCCAGACACACCAGCTTCCTTCCAGGTCCTCGAGAATGGCAAGCACAGTCCCACCTCAAGGCCTTTGAGCATACTATTACCCATGTCTGGGTCACTCTTACTTCACATCTTTGTAACCCTGGCTCTTTTTCATCTCCTAGGACTAAACTAAAATGACTCGTCTTCATAAATTTTTAAAAATTTGTATTTATTTATTTATTTTTTGGCTATTCGACTTGCAGGATCTTAGTTCCCAACCAGGGATCAAACCTGTGCCCACTGCAGTGGAAGCGTGGACCTGTAACCACTGGACCGCCAGGGAAGTCCCAAATGACTCTTCTTCAGAGAGGCCTTCCTTAACTATCTGATTGAATGTAGACATTCCCGTTCCCCTCATCCCTGCCCCTCACATTATCTAGCTCTTCAGCCTGTTAATTTCCTTCCGAGTACTGTTCACAATTTGTAATTCTCTTTCCTTGTTGAATGACTGCCTTTCTCTCTCTGGGATGTTAAATTGACAAAGGCCAGTGACCTGGTGTGGACATGTGTTCGCTCTATCACTGCACTCCAGCACTGCCACATAGTTGGGCCTCAGTGAACATCAGTGTCAAGTAAATGAATGGTCCAGGGTACTTCCTTCTGGCTTTATGAGTAAGGGCATCCATTTTGTTGGGTGAGACATGGGCCTTGGGCCCAAGTTTTGAAGGAACAATCTCATTACCTTTGTGAGGGTAATTCCTTTGCCTCCCATTCCAACAAGAACTCTTGGCAGGCCACATGCATGGTCAGCAACCTGGGTACTGGAGGAGAAGACACGTTGGATAACTCTGTAACTGGTGACTGGTGAGAGAAATGAGGCTCAAAGTTGGATGCTTCTATATATGGCAGATCTGGTTTTTTGGTTTTGTCTTTTCTTACATTTGTAGAGGGCAAAGTTATTCATTGACGGTAGGAAATTTTTTCCATGTACAATGTTCCAGGCTTAATATATCATCTGTTTTTATTAACTAATTAATTAATTTTTATTGAAGTATATTGATTTACAATATTATATTAGTTTCAGGTGTACAACATAGTGATTCAGTATTTTTACAGATTGTACTCCATTAAAAGTTATTACAAGATAATGGCTAGAATTCCCTGTGCTATACAATATATCCTTGTAGCTTATTTCATACATAATAGTGTATACTTTTTAATCCCCTACTCCCTTATCGTCCCTCCCCCTTCCTTCCCCCACTGGTAACCACTAGTTTATTTTCTATATCTGTGAGTCTGTTTCTGTTTTGCATATACATTCGCATTACATTTTAGAGTCCACATATAAATGATATACTGTATTCAGTGTCTGACTTATATCACTAAGCATAATATTCTCTAGGGCCATCCACGTTGCTGCAAATGGCAGAATTTCATTCGTTTTAATGGCTGCGTAATATTCCATTATATAGATACAGATATAGATATCACATCTTCTTTATCCATTCATCTGTTGATGGACACTCGGTTTGCTTCCACATCTTGGCTATTGTAAATAGTGCTGCTTTGATCGTTGGGTGCATATATCTTTTTAAATTAGAGTTCTCATTTTTTCCAGATATATACTTGGCAATGGAATTTCTGGGTCATATGGTAACTCTATTTTTAGTTTTTTGAGGAACCTCCATACTGTTTTCCATAGCGACTGCACCAGTTTACATTCCCACCAACGATGTACAAGCGTTTATCTAAAGGTTAGTTGGTTACTCACAAGACCAGTGGGAAGTATAGGCAATGGATGGCAGTAGCTCTGGGCCTCTGTGGTTGTCCACAGGATGGCCATGGTGATGTGGGTAATGAAGCTCCCCAGTATCAAGCATGAATCTACTGTATCTACTCAGACAGCCATGGGTCTGCCAGCACCTGGTCTACCAAGTTTTTCAATGCTCCTGGCTATTCATTTGCAAGGATTTGTGATACTAAGAGCCAGAAGAGCCCTTTTATGAGTGAGTAATGACATTTCCTAGTTGAGGCAGGCATTGTGCGCCCTTGGCAGAATGCTTACCTTCACAGTGGGCAGATTCTCTACAGGACTGATACAGCCAATGACTCCGGTGGGACCTGTCCCCCAAATCTGCTCTGCCCCCTCTCCCTCCTTGAATAGAAGGTATTGCCAGGTGGTTAGCTGGGCCTTGAGCCTTATGCAGTATTATGAGTTGAATTGTTTCCCTCCCACAATTCATATGTTGAAGTCCTAACCCTCAGCACCTGAGAATGTGATTGTGTTTGGAAATAGGGTCATTACAAATGTAATTAGTCAAGGAAAGATGAAGTCACATTGTAGTAGTGCGGACCCCTAATCCAATATGACGGTGGTCCTTATACAAAGGGGACATTTGGACGCAGACAAGCGCACAAGGAGAAGGCCATGTGAGGATAAAGGCAGAGATTGGGGTGATGCAGCAGAAGCCACAGAACACCACATATTGCCAGTAAACCACCAGAAACTAGGAGAGAGGCCTGGAACAGATTTTTCCCTCAGAGTCCTCAGAAGGAAACAACCCTGCTGACACTTTGACCTCAGACTTCTAGCCTCCAGAGCTGTGAGACAATACATTTCTGTTCTGATGCTCAGTCAGGTTCTCTGGATCAGAACTCTTGGGTAAAGTAGAGGAAAGCAGGTCACCTCATGGGGGAGAAACAGTGACCAGATCATGCCCACAGTGCCTGACCAGGGGTAAACCTCATTTGTCCACTCCTCCTAAGATGATGCAGGGCAGTGCACCTAGAATCTCAGTCCCCTAACCTTTGAAATACTTTCACATTTCAAGGAGAATCTTTGCCAAGAGAGGACAGGAAAACAAGTATGGAATATATCTTGATGATTACTAATGCTGTCTTCAGAAAATAGAGGGACTTTACTGAAAAAAATCATGCAAATTATCTATCTCTTAGAGTTCTAAACGTTTTATTCACTGCCTTTTATTTTATTTATTTATTTATTTATTTATTTATTTATTTATTTATTTACCGTCCACGCCTCGCAGCTTGCGGGATCTTAGTTCCCTGACCAGGGATTGAACCCGGGCCATGGCCGTGAAAGCGTCCTAACCACTGGACCCCCAGGGAATTCCCTCACTGACCTTTATATTTTTTTTCATGGTCCAAGTATGTGGTGATTTTTATTAAGAACAACTTTGGTTCTAAGAATTCCACCCTCACTTCTGTAATGCTTTCCTTTAAAAACAATTATACAGGAGCAAATACAAAAAATATTAAATTATGAAAACAAATCCATTAAGGCTCCCTTTATATATATTATATACACTCAAACAAGTCAAGATTTTTCAGAGTAGAAGAATAAAGTCAAATGTGATAGCTTGGAAATCAACACTACTTTACGGTGACTAGAAAACACTGAGCTATTTTAAGAAAACCGCAGAGTGGAAAAATGGAGCCATTTTTGTCAAAAAGTGGCTCAAAGCACTGTCCATGAGTCCTAGGGGTTTGGACTGTACAGTATTAAAGTGTGAGGGGAGAATGATGCCTTTTTAAACTCAGGCTTATGAGCCGAGCTGATCTGGCAACTTCAAAGAGCTTCTCTATCTGTACGTTCCACTGTTCACTGAGGAGACATCACTTGACACAATTTACAACTCTTCTTTTGGCCAGACCTTGGACTACTAATCACTAATAATTTTTCAGATTTGCCTCACTGACTTTTAGAATGGATGTGTTTGTTACTTTTGGGGTCTGTTAGGGAGAGAGAACTATCTCCTGATCTTTTGCCAAAGGTTCTCTAAAACAGAGGGCAGGGCACAAGTTCAGTCTGTAGTTCAGAATTTGTCATCCTATGCCAGATGCTTCACCCACAGCACTGATACTTTTGCACAAGGGACAGCCCTCCATATGCTCACCTGTCAGCTTCCAACTCAGTGCCCTAATATAGGACACAATGGTTATATTCAGTACATAGCAATAAAGTACCTACTACGGGCCAACCGTTATGCTGAGCACTGGAAACTGGCAATAGGGGCCAAGACTCCAGTTACACTGCTGCCCAGAAAATCAGATAATACAAAAGTAGGAGCATTCTGGGAAAAACTGGCCTTGTTTTATGCTCAGTGAATTCAATTCTGCTTTAAAATTGCTTAAACTTGGCATCCTCAGGCAAAGCGGCTTTGGAATTTAGTAAAAAGCAAAATAGAATGACATCTTGAGTGAGTATTGTGGCAATATGGCAAGAGTATTATTTTCCCTCCGGCTCCGCCAGAGAAAGACCTGGGGCACATTCTCTTGCTATATCAATCTGCTAGAGAGTTAAAAAATGGTAGCTGGCAGATAAAGATATCCTGAGAAAAGAAAACTACTCACCAATATCCCATATGAATCTAGATGCAAAAATTCGTAACAATATACTGGCAGACTAAATCCAGCAGCATATTGAGGATTATCTACCCTAACCAACTGGAATTTATATTAGGAATGCAAAGGTGTTTCAACATATACAAACTCATCTACCAATGTAATACACTACATTAATAGATTGAAGGGAAAAAAACATATGATCATCTTAATTGATGCAGAAAAAACATTTGACAAAATCCAACACCCTTTCATGATAAAAGCACTCAACGCTCTAGAAATAGAAGGAAACTTCCTCAAGCTGTAAAGGGCATCTATGAAAACCTAATAGTGAACATCATACTTAATTGTGAAAAGCTAAAATCTTCCCCTAAGATCCAGAACAAGACCAGAATGCCCACTTCTGCCACTTCTATTCAGTATTGTGCTGGAAGTTCTAGCCAGAGCAATTGGACAACAAAGAGAAATAAGACATCCAAACTGGAAAGAAAACGTAAAACTATCTCTGTTTGTAGATAATACGATCTTACATAAAGAACATCCTAAAGAATCTGCAAACAGATGATTAAGTTAACAAACAAATTCAGCAAATTGCAGGATACAAGATCAACACATAAAAATTAGTAGTACATTCTATGCATTAACAATGAACAATCTGAAATGAAGTTAAGAAAACAATTTCACTTACAATACTTTCTAAAAGAATAAAATACCAAGGAATAAATTTAACCAAGCAGGTGAAAGACTTCTACACTCAAACCACAAACATTGCTGAAAGAAATTAAAGAAGACCTAAGTAAGTGGGAAAAACCCCACGTTTACAGAGTTAATATTAAGATGGCAATATACCTCAAAGAAATCCACAGATTCAAGGCAAACTCTATCAAAATCCCGATGGTCTTTTTTAGGGAGTTCTCTGGTGGTCCAGTGGTTAGGACTCAGTGCTTTCACTGCCGTGCGCCTGGGTTCAATCCCTGGTGGGGGAACTAAGATCCCACAAGCCGTGCAGCATGGCCAGAAAGAAAACATTTCAATAAATAAGAAAAATTCCAATGGTGTTTTTTACAAATATAGAAAAGCCAATCCCACAATTCACATGGAATTGCAAGGAACACCGAATAGACAACACAACCTTGAAAAAGAACAAAGTTGGAGGACTCACACATCCTGATTTCAAAACCTACTACAAAGTACCATAATCAAAACAGTGTGTTATTGGCATAAGGATAGACATAGATTAATGGAACAGAATTGAGAGTTCAGAAAGAAACCCATACATGTATGGGCAATTAATTTTCCACAAGGGTGCCAAGACCATTCAATGGGGAAAAATAATCTACTTAACAAATGGTGATGGGAAGACTGGGCATATAAACATATATGCATGTATACATACAAATACATGTAAACACATGTAAAAGAATGAAGTTGGACCCCTACTTCACACCATATATAAAAATTAACTCAACATGTATGAACAATCTAAATGTAAGAACTACAACTATAAAACTTTTAGAAGAAAGCATAGAGGTAAATCTTCATGACCTTGGATTTGACAATAGATAGATTCTTAGAAATGACACCAAAAGAACAAGCAACAAAGGAAAAAACAGATAAATTGGACTTCATCAAAATTAAAAACTTTTGTGCATCAAAAGACACTATCAAGAAAGTTAAAAGACAGCCTACAGAAAGGGAGCTATATGCAGGTCATATATCTCATAAGGTCCTAGTATCCAGAATACATAAAGACTGCTTACAACTCAACAATAAAAAGACAACCCAGTTAAAAATGGGCAAAGGATTTGAATAGAAGATATGCAAACGGTCAACAAGCACATGAAAAGATGCTCAATGTCATTAGTCGTTAGGGAAATGCAAATCAAAAGCACAGTGAGATGTCACTCACCCCCCTGAGGATGGTTATAATACTAATTTTAAAAAAAACCAGAAAACAACCCAAGAGTTGGCAAGGAGGTAGAGAAGTTGGAACCCTCATATGTTGCTAGTGGGAATGTAAAATGGAGCAGCCACTGTGGAAAACAGGTCAGCTTTTACTCAATAAGTTAAACATAGAATTACTATATGACCCACTCCTAGGTATATTCACAAAAGAAATGAAAACATGTGTTCAAACAAAATGAATAGCATGAATGTTCATAGCAGCACTGTTCATAATGGCCAAAAGGTAGACACAACCCAAATATCCATTAATAGAGGAATTAATTTTTAAAATGTGGTATACCCATACAATGGAATATTATTCAGCCATATAAAGGAATGAAGTACTGGCACATGCTACAACATGGATGAACGTTTAAGACACTACACTAAGTGAAATAAGCCACATTGTATGATTTCATTTATATGCACTGTCTAGAATAGGCAAATCCACAGAGACAAAAAGCAGATTAGTGGTTTCCAGGGGCTGAAGGGAGGGGCAGATGGGGAGTGACTGCTTAATTGGTACAGGGTTTCCTTTGGGGGTGATGAAAAGTTCTGGCACTAGATAATGGTGATGATTGTACACCATCGTAAATGTACTAAATGCCACTGAATTGTACACTTTAAAATGATTAAAATGGTGAATTTTATGTTATGTGTATCTTCTCGATACAAATACAATGATGCCTGGCACTCCTGGGGGCTGTAACATAGTCATTTAAATGGGGTTTATGATAAGGTTTTCCCAACATGGAAAACACTTATGTCATAATGTTAAGTGAGGAAAGCGGGTACCACATTTTTCATACAATATGATCTCAGCCACATAGAAACAAGCAAAACCCATGCACAGAACCAAAACAGCAAAAGAAATATTGTAAAATGTTAATGGTGGTTGTCTCTGGGTGGTGGGACTCTGGCTGAGTTTGTTCTCATCTTTTCACTTTCTAATACTTTCCATTTTTTTCTTTTCAAAAGCATGTACAGTATCACTTTTATAATGGAAAAAACACCTCTTTTTTTTAAAAGTGGGGGAAACAATACATGTAATTTAAAATAAAAGGAAACAGAGGATAGAGGTGAAGAGACACAGAGGATGGCCAAATCAAGAGCGAACACGCTTCAGGGGAGCAGTCATGCAATTTGAACTTGAAAATTGCCAGGGAACAGATGGCAGCGTTCAAGCAGACATCTGCAATGGATAGTTAAATCATATGCAAAGACACAAGTGGCTTTTGAAGCAGGCCCTGGAGAGGCCCGGCAGAGAACGCTGGTTGCCTGGCCAAACAGAAGGGCAAAGCTTCTGTCCCAACTCATCACAGCCCAGCCTCCTCCAAGCCCTGCTCAGGGCCTGGAGGCTGCAGCAAGGGCTCAGCGCAGACGTGCTTGCATGTGTGAGGGCGCAGAAGAGGTTGTGGAAGAAGAGGCCTCTAATAATGACAGTGGCAAACATGGCAGCTGACATTTACACGGGGCTTCGCAGTTTACCAACATTCTCACAAACGTGACCTAAACGTTAGTTATCGCATCAGTTTGTTAGTTATTGCATCAGCTTTCATAACGTCCCTACGAGGTAGGTAATTATTACTCCCATCTTACCATGGAGGAATGAGGTTCAGAGAAGTGACATGAGTCTATTTGTTTAACATTCATATAGTGCTCACTGTATGCCAGACGCTGTCTTAAAAGCTTTCACATGGGGGAGGGATAAATTAAGAGTTTGGGATTAACATGTACACACTACTATATGTAAAATAGATAACCAACAAGGACCTACTGTATAGCACAGGGAACTATAATCAATATCATGTAAGAACCTATAACGGAAAAGAATCTGTAAAAGAATAGACATATTATATATGTATACATAATATATATGTATATCCAAATCACTTTGCTGTGCACCCAAAACTAACACAACATTGTAAATCAGCTATACTTCATTAAAAATTGTTTTAAAAAAATTGAAATGCTTTTACCTGCATTCATTTCCCATGTTCACGCAGCTAGGAAGGGGCAGAGCTGAGACTTGAATCCGGCCTTTTTGGATTCCACTACACCACACTTCTGCTCAGATCTAAGCAAAACTTACCTCTGTCTGCAGAACCTCAAGTATGGCCACAAGTGGTTTCTATCTATCTGTCCTATCTATCAATCTATCTACCTATCTATCTATCTATGTACCTATCATCTATCCATCCATCCATCCTTATTTTTCTGATTATAAATGTAACACATTATTTATAAAACAAATGCAAATATTACTGAAATAACATAGAAAGTAAAAATCCCCCTAAATCTCAAACCTGAAGATACTCATTCTTATCTGGAGTGTATTCTTTCAGAATTTTTTCTAGTATATGCCAGCACACACATTTTTCTCTTATTTTTGAAATAGGATAATACTATATCTATACTCATGTAACTCCCATTTCACATAATAGTAAACCTTGGAAATCTCTCCATGACTCTATACATCTACTTTGTATAAATAGAACACATTATTTATAAAACAAATGCAAATATTACTGAAATAACATAGAAAGTAAAAATGCCCCTAAATCTCAAACCTGAAGATACTCATTCTTATCTGGAGTGTATTCTTTCAGAATTTTTTCTAGTATATGCCAGCACACACATTTTTCTCTTATTTTTGAAATAGGATAATACTATATCTATACTCATGTAACTCCCATTTCACATAATAGTAAACCTTGGAAATCTCTCCATGACTCTATACATCTACTTTGTTTGTTTTACTATTCCAGTGTATAGAGGTGACAATTAACTTCTTGAGACATAGAGATTTTCCTATTTTTTTCTCAATTACAAACAATGCTGCAATAAATATCCTTGTACTTGCAGCTTTGTACACATGTATGTTTGTCTAGAATAAATTGATAGAACTGGAATTGCTGGGTCAAAAGCATATGCACAATTATGTACAATTAAAATTTTCATAGATATTGGCAAATTGCCCTTAAAAAAAAAAGACAGACTGTACTAATTGTACTCCCACCACCAGCAGTGTTTTAAAGTGAATTGTTTCCCCACAGGCTAGTCAGTACTAGATATTCTCAGCCTAAAGTGTTATCATTCTAAAAGGCAAGAAATGGTATCTTATTGTTGTTCTAACTTGGGTTTTAAAAATAGTGAGAGCCCATCTTTTTATATTTCTGATTTAGTTACTTGCTTGTTCATGTCCTTTGGCAACTGGTTTTGTACTATCATCCTGCAGAGAGCAGAGGCCCTTGTAGACCATGTGAAATTATGATACATTCACATTCTCTTTTAAGGGACAAGTAAGCCCCGGAGATTTATGCTCACCATAATAACCATTCTTAAGTGTTGTATTTGATGTCATTTTGGAGGGCTGGACAGAAAAGCAATGTTAACCAACCATAATTGAGACTTGGGTTTCATAGCAATTATTGCCATGTGGGATTAACTCTTGATTTATTAGCCACATGAAAGATGATGATACTATAATCACATAAGCCAAGGACAGAAAAGAGCACTTGCTCATCCACCATGAATGGCTCAGAAATAGCTCCCTGGCAGGTGGATGCTATGAGTTCCGGCATATGGTTTTGTGTGTGTGCGTGCGTGTGTGTGTGCAGGCGAGTATGTGTAGGCAGACATGTATTTATTTGCTTTTGGAAGATATTCAGTGGAGGAATGGAGGGTCAGGGAGTATCTAGAAGCTTTCATATGGGGACATCTTCCCAAAGCAGGGAAGTTGTCACTTCCCGCCAGCCTGCGTAGTGTGCTGTTACGGCTGTCAGTTCTAGAGTGGTGGTCCCAACATTACACCCCTCATTCAGAGAAAGGTTAACGTTCCATTCTGCCATAAAGCTCTTTTTGGTTTGTCTTGGGCTGTGCTGGGAGTGGAACTAGGTTGATGTTCAGCAAGCCTCAGATATTTGCCTAGTGACCTGGGTTGTGAGGTATGCGATGGTGATAGTATCATGATTCATTAATAGCTACCTATGAAACAAAGGGCATACTCAGTTTATACTTTCATAGATATTGCCAAATTGCCCGCCAAAAGACTGTACCAATGCACATGTCCTTCAGCAATGTTTGAGAGCACACATCGTGTCACTTAATCTTCAAACAATCTTGTAAGGCCGGCAGGTAGGGGTGTTATTTGGCGTAGACCATAGCGGTGGCCCTGGGTTGTGCATTCATGCAACCCTGTGGCCCTGAATTCCCATTTTACTGAAGCAAGCGTTGAGGCATCTGGAGGTTAAGTTACTTGTTCAAAGCGACCCACCTGCTGAGCGTCAGAGCTGAGATTCCAACCCAGGTTGCCTGACTGCAGAGCCAGTGGTCACCAGGTACGTGGCCATCTTGAGCCTCTTAAAGCTGCAGGCCCCTTAGTGAGGAAATGGAAGGGAGGAATCAGGATACACTCCAGGCAGCGCCCTTTCTCCCTTTCCTGAATGCAAACGGAAGCCCTGCAGCTTCAGTGTTGTCCATCCTTCAGGCCCCTGTCAGTGCCTCAGTGAGAAGCCGTCTCCAGAGACAGGATAAATCACGTAATTTGGCTCAGGAAAAGGCATTGGAGAAATAAATTGCTGTTGCACCGTGAATATAATAAGGCAGTTAGGTAGATGGAAATAGTCATCTTTTGATTATATGAGTGAGGATTATGTGCAGCAAATGTTAAGTCCAAGCTTCCTTTTCCTTGGTCTCCCCCCAACCCCACTTCTAACTGCCCCCTCAAAGTGTTCAGTGGTGTGCGCTCTGGGAACACTAGTCTAACTTTTCATGTTAGCCCAGGCAAAATATAATTAGGAAGAAGCTCTTCTGCCAAAGTAAAGTCACATGCTAATGTCAAACAGAGATGATTTTTGTATATCAACTATTTTGGCTTACTTGCACCAGTATTGACTCATAATAGTATTGCATAATCTGGATTTGACTCTATGGCTAAAAAAGATGATAAAATTGATTTTTTTGTTACAAAAATTTCATTTGTTTTCTCTTTTCCCTTCCCCAAATGTGGACAGATGCACTTTCACTAAAAGGAAAAAGGTTAGATTTTTATGGCAGAGCTGACACATATGTAAGCCTGACCAACACCATTCCTGAACTCAGTCGATTCACAGTATGCATTGACCTGCGATTTGTGGGTGCCAGATCAAGTGACTGGATGGCCTTCTCCTATATTACTAAAACTACTTTCCTGGGTAGAGAAGACATAGACCTTGGACTTGCAGGAGACCATCAGCAGCTAATCGTGTACAACTTGGGCAAGACCTTTTACATCCGTTACCACCTGACTCCATTTCAGTGGCACACAATATGCTTGATATGGGATGGTGTGAAAGGCAGATTAGAGCTCTTCCTGAGTAAAGAAAGGATACTGGTAATGATCGATCAGCCACGAAACCTGGCGCCTAATGGGACTCTGGTTCTAGGACATTTTCGCAAGAAAGGGGATGATCATGTTAAAGGCATGGCTCCTAGGTTCACCAGCAGCTTGTACTACTTTCAACTCTGGGACCTCATCCTGGGAAATGAAGAGTTTATGAAGTGTTTGAGCGGAAACGCGGTTAGTTGGGAAGAAGGTGTTTGGCTTATCAACAAGATAATTCCAACCGTTGACATGAGACTGTGCTGCGGTGACTGATGACTTGTCTTCCTTAGCAAGGGTAGTGGTGGTGCAGAACTCTTCTGCTCGCTACTATAAATAACCCACTCCTAGGCCCAGGCTCTGTCTTCCTCAGAGGGGCCCAAGGTTGCCACAGTTTTGTCGTCTACTTTTTAACGTAGAGCAAATAGTACTTTTTGTCTTGTATTTTGATATGATTTCAAACTTACAGAAAAATTGCAAGAATAGGACAAAAAATTTCTATATATTCTCTACCCAGCTTCACTGTTACATTTTCCCCATATGTTTTATCATTCTCCCTCTCTCTCTGTCCCCTTCTCTTCCCCCCCTCCATACTCTCTCTCTCTCTCTCTCTCTCTCTCTCTCTCTCTCACACACACACACACACACACACACACTCACAAATTGTTTCTTAATAATTTGAGATTAAGTTGCAGACCTAGGGCCTCATTTCCCCTAAATATCTCAGTGTGTCATTTCCTGAGAATGAGGACATTCTCTTACATAACCACAGTACAGTTGTCAAAATCAGGAAATTTAACATTGATATGATACTAATATCTAATTCATAGTCCATATTCAAATTTAGCCAATTGTACTAATAATTTCCCTTATAGTTATATTTTACTTGGTCCAATAAAATATAGTTATATTTTACTTGATCCAGGATCCAATTCAGGATCATGCATTGCATTTAGTTATGGTGTCTCTTTAGATTCTAATCTGGAACAGACCCTTGGTTTTTCCCTGTCTTTCATGATGCCAATTTGTCTCAGTACTGGTGATGGTAACTTTGATCACTTGATGCTGATTGTTAGATTTCTCCACTGCAAAGTTACTCTTTTTCCTTTATAATTGAGTAATTTCCTGAGAGATATTAGGAGGCTATATCAATATCCTGTTCTTATCAAACTTTCACCCAGTAGTCTTATATCTATCGATGATTCTTGCCTCAATCACTTATTACTATGACGATTGCCAAATGATGATTTTTAGAACTCCATCATTTTTCTACATTTATTAGTTAGTATTCTGTTGTGAGGGAGAGTGTTCTCTTCTTCTACATTTACTTATTTATTCCTTCAGTTGTTTATATGTTTATATCAGCGTGAACTCATGGACTCTTAGTTTATTCAATGGGTTACAATCTGTTGCTGTCATTTATTTTATTGCTCCATTTGGCCCAGATTTGCCCAGTGGGAGTCCTTCAGTCTGGCTCTTGTGTCCTTTTGACACATTCCCATTATTTTTCGAGCACTTCCGTACTTTCTAGCATAACAAGATGTTACAGGCTCATCTTGTAGTCTTCTCACTCAGCCCAAGAATCAGCCATTTTACCAAAGAGCCCCAGTCCCTTTTAGTGGGGAATGGTATTGATAAACCAATTCATTATTCTTTTGAGAGCAATGACGTTGTGGGAGAACTGTTAGATGGAATTCTTGTAAGAAAACTGGGTTTTCGGAATTACACATGTATTTCCTCTCTTCTTTCCAGTTTTTAGGAGGAAATATAAGATTGTTTTTCTCTGTACAACCCCACTCTCCCGTCAAATCCAATCTTCTCCATCATCAACAGCTGCAGTCCTGAAGCGTGGGTAAAGTCACTGATGACAGCATCAAGATAGAATTTTTTCTCATTTCCTGAAATGTTCACTTATTCTTAGAGGAACAGTATTTACTGTTCTATGGATGTGGGAGGGGGTAGCGAGGGAATGGGGGCTAGATCCATGCCTAATAGGGCTCCTGCAGACTATGGAGATAGGTTTTCACCAACGGTCTGGATGCTGTTTGAGTTAATGGCAGAGGGTTTCTGTGTTTCTTTGAGCTCAGACTAATGCAAAGGAACAGGAAAGCCATTCCTTTGAGCTACTACCTGAAGGCATTTGGTTTTTCTCCTTTCTGAAGGCTTGAAAATGAAAGAAAAGTCCTAGCTGGCTCTGATTACAAAAGCGAGCTAGTAGGTTTAACCTGAACAGCTCACTCAAAGCAGTTTAAAGTAACTTTATCTTTGATGGAAGGAACCAGAAGTATGGCTCTATTAAATCCGGATACTTAGCAGTAGTCTTTGAAAACCTAATCTGGCCAGTGAATTGCCATGGCCTTTCATACCACTTTGCTGGTAAATGACTAAATCTAACTGAAGTGATAAAGTGTTAGATGAACCTCATTTATTTTGCTCTTTTGTACACTTTTTAATGTACAATCTATCCTCTTGGTCTGATTAAGTCTTGGCGGGCATAATATACGAATAATCCAATACAACAAACAAGCCAAAGAAAACATAACCTAAAATGACAATCAGTAAAAGGAGTAGAAAATGTTATTTCTACTATTCAGGTTCCTTCAAATGTTCTTTCCAAACCTTAGACAGGGTTTCCTAACCTGAGGTCCAGAATGGCCTTGACAGGTGAGCAAAGCCCTTGAGATGGTACGCACCATTCTAAAAATGCAAGATGAATTTTTTTCCTCCTGAGGACAGTCTATAGTCTTAATCATATTCTAAAATAATAGAATTGCTGCCTTTTACTAAGTCCTTGCCATGTGTCAGGCATGTTATGGATGAAGAAAGAGAGGCCCTGAGAGTTTAAATAAATTGCTTAAGGTCACCCATCAAATCAGTAGTGGAGCTGGGATTTGCACAAAGATCTGTCCTGTTGCAAAGCCCATTCTTTTCACCCCACACACCTTGCAGGACTGCCCCGAAGGAGTCTGTGGCCCCAAGACGGTTATGAGCCACTCTCTTAGAAGCTTCCTTTGAAGAGAATTGCTGGTGCTGATAATCCATCTGGGGAGATTAAGCTACCAGCTATGGTCACTGCCTGTTCACCACTGAAGGAGCTGTAACACCATAGAATTTCTTCTACCTCCATCGTGCTGTCTGACATCTGGGAAAAAGAGGGCAGTTAGCTGAATAAATAGGAGTGGTTACTACATGTCTAGCTTCAGCTTTTGCCTAATAAATTGCTATTTATGGTCCATAGAAGGATGATGACCTTTCAAAAATAAATTTTAATGAACACATTGCTAAGTTACAATTTTCAATAAATCTATTTACACATAAGCTATATATGTGTATATTTATATATTCATGAGAAAAAGGCTTTGGGGGAACATTTGCTGAAAACCATGAATGCTACCTGGGTTTAATAAACAAGTATTCACTGTAGTTGGAGATGTCTCAGGGATATTTAAACAGTGCAGTGATAAATACTAATCATGGCAAAGGTGCTAGTCATTAGTAATTTAGTTTTGGAGTCGTTTTTAAATTTTTTTTTTGAAGATGTTGGGGGTAGGAGTTTTATTAATTAATTTATTTATTTTTGCTGTGTTGGGCCTTCGTTTCTGTGCGAGGGCTTTCTCTAGTTGTGGCAAGCGGGGGCCACTCCTCATCGCCGTGCGCGGGCCTCTCACCATCGCAGCCTCTCTTGTTGCGGAGCACAGGCTCCAGACGCGCACGCTCAGTAGTTGTGGCTCACGGGCCCAGCCGCTCCGCGGCATGCGGGATCCTCCCAGACCAGGGCTCGACCCCGTGGCCCCTGCACTAGCAGGCAGATTCTCAACCACTGCGCCACCAGGGAAGCCCTGGAGTAGTTTTAAAGCATCTTTTCTTTATTAAAAAAAATTACAAATGCAATAAATATGATTGTGAATAAACAAACTCAAACAATGCAAAAATACATGAAGCATAAAGTAAAACCTACCCTGCGTCCTCTCCACAGAGGTGTCTATTTTTTTTTTTAGAATTTTTTTTCCTATGGATTTATAATGTGTGTGTGTATGCATGGGTGTGTATGGATGTGTATAGTTAAAAAAATAAAAATAATATATGCATATGTACATATAGGTTTACAATTTGATTTATTTTAACTTAATATTATCATGGACACATCAGTACGTTTATATCCACCTCATCCATTTTGGGGCTTCATATATCCATTTATAGATGTACTATAATTTATTGAACTAACTCACCACGGATGGGCATTTAAATTGCTTCCAAATTTTTGCAGTTACAAATAATGCTACAATGGATTTTCTTGTACACACATCTCAGTATACATGGGCTTGTAATTTCATAGCACACGTTATTAAAAGTACAATTTTAAGAGAAAAAGATATAAGCTTTTATAATTTAAGTTGATTTACCTTTTTTGCTAGTTATTTTATTAACTATTCATTAAAATTGATTTAGTTTTTAAAGTAAAAGTAATAGACATGCATGGTTAAAATTCAAACAATGCATAAAGATATAAATTAAAAGTCTCCTTTCTCTTCAATCCCTTACCCCAAGTGCTTCTCTCTAAAAGTAATGATTAAAAATTTTTTATATATCCTTGCAGAAACAATTTAAAACTTGGGTTTGCGTGTAAATATTCTTTGTTTTTCTTTTTCACAGTTGAGATCATCATCATAAGCATAGTCCTCTGTATCTTTTTTTTACATTCAATCGTATATTTTGCAGATATTTCCATATCAGAAAGTATAGACCTACCTGACTATTCTTGGTGTAGGGGGTATGATAGAGCTATGCTATAATTTATTCAATGATCTTCCTTTGAAGGACTTTTAAGTTGTATCCAGGTTTTAGCTGTGATAAAAATCTAATGTTTTATTTTTTTAATTTTTTTAACATCTTTATTGGAGTATAATTGCTTTACAATGGTGTGTTAGTCTCCTCTTTACAACAAAGTGAATCAGTTATACATATACATAGGT
>NC_041234.1:106894230-106897856 GCF_002837175.3 Physeter macrocephalus
GTCACAGCTTACCCTTCCCCCTCCCCATATCCTCAAGTCCATTCTCTAGTAGGTCTGCATCTTTATTCCCGTCCTGCCCCTAGGTTCTTCCTGACCTTTTTTTTTTTTTAGATTCCATATATATGTGTTAGCATACGGTATTTGTTTTTCTCTTTCTGACTTACTTCACTCTGTATGACAGATTCTAGGTCCATCCACCTCACTACAAATAACTCAATTTTGTTTCTTTTTATGGCTGAGTAATATTCCATTGTATATATGTGCCACATCTTCTTTATCCATTCATCTGTCGATGGACACTTAGGTTGCTTCCATCTCCTGGCTATCGTAAATAGAGCTGCAGTGAACATTGTGGTCCATGACTCTTTATGAATTATGGTTTTCTCAGGGTATATACCCAGTAGTGGGATTGCTGGGTCATATGGTAGTTCTATTTTTAGTTTTTAAGGAACCTCCATGTATTTTTAAAAGGAATGGATGGTGACTGGAATTTCTTGAAGTGATCATTAGGGACTGATGAGAAGCTAAAATTCCTCTCTAGGTAAGTTGAGAGTAATTTCCTAATCTCAGCTCAGACACATGATCCAACAAAGGATTTGTTCTGACTTGTGCATGTATGAAGACGAAGAGTCTTCCTAAAGGTATGTAGATTAAATCACTCTTAGTTAATGCATTTGAGAAATCCCTTCTTGGAAAAGAATGAAGTAACATGAATTGAGTCCATTCTGCGAAATCTACCCTGTATCAAAACATAGGGTCCCTGTGTGTGGGTAGCCATTGATTTGCTAAGGTTTATTAATTAATCTAATGCTCCAGCTGCTTTGAATTACTTTATGAACTAACCATTCTTAAAATATGCAGAGATTGACTATATAGTTTATGTACTTTCTAAGGCCTTTGTCTGGCCCACTATTAAGCCTTCTAACCAGTTATCAGCTCTGATAGGAAAGGTTTCATTGTGATGGGCTCTTCTAGCTAAAAGGCAATTTGGTTTTGCCCCTGTACAGCAATTCTCTGTGCTATCCTCATTTTTCATCACGAAAGAGAAGCAAGAGCTGTTTGTAGTTCATTCAAACATCCTTATTTGTAGTCTCCTGCACAGGGTGACATTCGCCTATGGATTCAGAGATGGAAGCTTCTAGCCTGTCTCGCTCTCTCTATTGCAGGATTCATTTTTCATGTCCTTGCCTAGAAACTGAATAAAGACAACATTTTGAAAACAATTTTTTTTTCTCATCGTCTTAAAGATGCTCATTTCATATTTTTTCTACCCCACAGGCAGATGTGTCTGTGACAGTTTCTGGTCACCATTATCTCTCACAAATCTAATAAACATGCTCTGAATTATATTTCCAGAGGTCGTGATTGAAAGAAAAATCAGATGCAAAATGTGGGCTAGAAAAACGCAAAGATTCAATATGAGGTGATATACCCAAATCACAAGCAGAATTTGGTACCTTAGCAAATGTTCTACTTAATATTCTGTTGGCAGGTACATCCGCAACAAAATGCCTCATAAATATGCAGCTACCCTATACCGCTGTTCTCCAGCTCCCAATGATTACAATAATACAATTTGGTCTAAAGTGAAGGAGCAAATGGCAATTAAGCCCACAGGCCCCTGTGAATTAGCATGGATTATCACCACTTTAAAATACAGAGACAGCAAAGCTCACGCCTATCATTTGTGCAATTGATCACTTGTGCATAAATGGGAACAGGATGAATGCGGCAAAACATGTTTGTAGGCCCTTCAAAGATGGAGGCCAGACCCCATGGCTTCTGTGGTCCCTGCAGTACAAATGGACATTCAGTTATTGTTCAACTACCTGCACGGTGTGGGCTTTTGCATTTGCTTCTTTTAAGTTGAATTTTTATTGAGATAACTGTAGATTCACATGCAGCTGAAGATCTCTTGTACACTTTGCCCAGTTTTCCCCAATTGTGACATTTTGCAAAGCTATGGTATAGCAACCAGAATACTGACATGGATACAATCCACTGATCTTATTCAGATTCCTCTAGTTTTACTTGTACTCATTTGCGTGTGTGTGTGTGTGTGTGTGTATTGAGTTCTATACAGTTTTATCACCTATGTAGGTTTAGTGTATCCACCACCACAACCACAGTCAAGATACTGAATGGTTTCAACACTGCAACCATCCATCGTGTTGCCCTTTTATAAACACGCCCACCTCCCTCCTTCCCTTTCCCCCCACTTCTGCTTCCCACATCCCTAACCCTTGACAACTACAACTAATCTGTCCTCTGTAAAATTTTGTCATTTCAAAAATGTTAATAAATGGAATCATGAAATATGTAACCTTTAAGGATTGGCTTTTTTTTCCACTTAGCATCATTCTCTGGAGAGTCATCCAGGTTGTTGTATGTGTCCATAGTATGTTTCTTTCCATTGCAGAATAAGATTCTATGGCATGGATATACCACTGTTTGTCTAGCCATTCACCTCTTAAAAGGCATCTGGGCTGATTCTAATTTTTGCCTATTACAAAAAAAAAAAGCCTGCTATGAACATTTGTGTACAGGTTTCTGTGTGAGAATAAGTTTTCATTTCTCTGGGATAAATGCCCAAAAGTGTAATGGCTGGGCATTATGGTAGTTGCACATTTAGTTTTATATAAAACTGTCAGATTGTTTTCCAAAGTAGTTGTGTCATATGCCGTTCCACCAGCAAAGTATGAGTGGTCCAGTTTCTCTGCATCCTTGCCAGCATTGGGTGTTGTCACTATTTTTCAATTTTACCCATCCTGGTAAGTGTGTAGTGATTTTCATTGTGGTTTTAATTTACATTTCCCTGATGCCTAATGATGTTGAATATCTCTTCCTGTGATTATTTGCCATCTGTATAACCTCTTCAGTGAACTATTCATGTCTTTTACCGATTTTTCTCTCTTTTTTATTGAAGTATAGTTAATTTACTATGTTGTGTTAGTTTCAAGTGTACAGCAAAGTGATTCAGTTATACATGTATATATTCTTTTTCAGATTCTTTTCTATTATAGGTTATTACAAGATATTGAGTATAGTTCCCTGCGCTATACAGTAGGTCTTTGTCGTTTACCTGTTTTATATATAGTAGTGTGTGTACGTTAATCCCAAACTCCTAATTCATTGCACATTTTTTCATTGGATTTTTTATTTTTACTGTGGAGTCTTGAGAGTTCTTTATATATTCTAGTCCTTTGTTGGATATATGCTTTGCTAATATTTTCTCCTAATCTGTAGATTACTCTTTCGTCCTTTTCACATGGGCTTTCACCAAGCAAAAGCTTTTAGTTTTAGTGAAGTACAATTTATTGATTTTTCTTTTTGTGGAACATGCTTTTGGTGTCAAGTCTAAGAACTCTTCACTTGGTGTTAATCTGTATCCTCCAACCTTACTGAACTCACTTTTAAGTCCCAGGAGGTTTTTTGTGTTTTGGTTTTTTTTAGGTTCCTTGAGATTTTCTACATGGACAATCACATAATCTGCAACGCCTTTTTTTTTTTTTTAACATCTTTGTTGGAGTATAATTGCTTTACAGTGGTGTGTTAGTTTCTGCTTTACAACAAAGTGAATCAGTTATACATATACATATGTTCCCATATGTCTTCCCTCTTGCGTC
>NC_041234.1:106898158-106922532 GCF_002837175.3 Physeter macrocephalus
CTCTAGGTCCATCCACCTCACTACAAATAACTCAATTTCATTTCTTTTTATGGCTGAGTAATATTCCATTGTATATATGTGCCACATCTTCTTTATCCATTCATCTGTTGATGGACACTTAGGTTGCTTCCATGGATCTTTAATCCCTATGAATCCTGGTTAAAAAGCTACTGACGTTTGATTGGATTACCTCTATTTGGGATATGAGTGATTATTTAAGGAATATTGTTTCAGGGCATGGCTGTAATTGGGATCCCCATTGGGTTTCAATGCCTAGGCTTGCAAGGGTGCCTTCATGTTTTGGTTTAGCACTGTGATTCTCTCTTCTAAAGTTTGTGTCTGACTATTTTGGGTGATTGCTTTCTCTTGAGCAGTTCAGCATTTGTAGAACTTGGCTTTTATTATCTAAATTTGCTAATTCTTGATTCTTTTAGGTAGAGTCTCTTCTTTCTCCGGGGTTTGTGATGATTCTGTGTAAATTGAGGGCATGCACTTATGGGTACTGGATAATTGAAGCACTAGCACACACTGTCTTATTTCTTCTCTACATATTTCACCAGTGGAAATCTCATCTTCTCAACACTGAACCTCTCTGGGCCTAATCTCTAAATGAGGGGATTGAATACAATCTCCAACGCAGTGCTAAAATTCTGTGATTTAATTAAGGAAGATTTGAGTTTTTATTAATAAAGACTTTAGAAGAAAAAACTTGAGACAGTAATGTCTCTGGAAAAAAACCACTTTCATCTGAAAGATTCAATGGGAGGTTTGCTGAAATATACAAATCCAGGTTTTAAGTTAAAATGAAAGTTGCATTAATTCCTAGGAGATATCTGGTACTTAAAATGCCACCTGTTTGGCAATTTTGTTCAACTCATTTGTTTTTCTTTTTCTCAGTCTTATGCTTCTTTTTGAGATGCTTACAGGAAGTGTCAATAACAATTAACATCTATAGCTCAGCCCTCTCCAGATAAAAATATCATGCCTAACTCCCACCCTCTGTGTTCTAAAAGAGTTTACTTGTTATGGATTTCTCTAACAGTGCTATCTGAATGCTGCATCAAAGAAGATAACTTAGGCTTTTGTGTTATGTGGTGTTTTATTGTCTGCCTAAAAAGTTAACGCAGCTCAATCGTTCATCATTTGTAAAGGAATGGGAATTGTGAAATCTTCTCTCGACAATTAGTGCATTCATAGGGAGTGATTCAGGCCCTGGGATGCCACACTCCTCAAATGTGATATAAGTGACACTGAAACAGGTTTGCTAAGCCAGTTGGCTGTGGTAAAGCCATCTGCAAAAATGGGAGCCAAGATCCTGACAATTCTCCTTTTACTTGCGGTTATGGAAAAATTTGAAGGCAGAAGCTTGAAATAAATATTGCGCTGCTGAAATGTACCGGTTTCTTGATACTGCCTAATAGGATGTGAATCTCTGATAATTGAAACAATGGTGTAAAATTAGGTAAAAAAAGTACTTCTTATATCACGTTGAGTTTTCTTTTTATAAATGTGTGAACTTTTGTCTACTCGTCTATACAGTTAGTTGCAGGTTTCTGATTGTCACTCATTCTACATGCTAATGACCACAAAATCCCAAAGAATATCCCACACACATCTCAGAATTTCTATATATGCAAATTTAAAGTAATTTTAATGCTCGAGACAGTGAAATAAGTTAGTAGATTGTCTACCACCATAATTATTCCTACCTCATAGGTATTATGCTTCCCAGGTAGATAAATTCAAAATGCTAATTTCCCAATGGTAAATATGCATGATTTCATTCTGGGTGATTTGAACTGGTAAAAAATTATGACTCAGTGTTGAATTTTACTATGCACCATTTTCACTTGGATGTTCCACCATCATTCCAAATTCCACTTATCCGAGCCTGAAGTGGGTGTTTTTCTTCCGAGTGAGGCTGCCCTCCCAATTTTCCTATTTCTATGAATATCACCACTGTTCTCCAAGTAGCCCAAAAGCAAAAGTCAAGTTCTCTGACATTTCTCTGTCTTCATCCCGTAAACCTCTTCGCTAACATAAACTGTCATGTCAATTCTTCCTTTCCAATAGCTGTAGGATTAGGGTTCCCCCCACCACTCTCATCTCATTCCAAGCCTTCATCATTTCCACTTGTTCAGTTAGCCTGTAAATATTTATTGGACATCTACCACATGCCAGGCCCTGTACTAGGCACTGGGGATATAATGGTGAGTGAGCAAAGGAAGATGAAGGCCCTACCCATAAAGTGTAGTGAGGAAGACAGATATTAATAAGCACACACACATGAAAAACTGCATCTGTGACAAGTACTATGAAGAAGAGGTATGAGGGTTGTCATAAGAGGTGTGTCATAAGAGCCTAGAATAGATTGGTTTGACCTAGTTATGGAGGCAAAGGAAGCCAGTCTTCCCCGAAAAAGTGATGCATGAGCGAGATCTGGAGGAAGAATAGAAGTTAATCAGATGTTAATCCTAAGTAGAGGCAACAGGACATGCAGTAGTCTTGTGGTGGGAAAATAATGCCAAGTATTGCAGGACTAAAATGAGGCTGCCGGGTTGAAGCCCAGGAAACAAGGGAGAAACTTAGTACAAACTGAGGCTGGAGAGGCAGGTAGAGACCAAACCATGCATAGTTATTTTAGGCTCTATTAAGAAAAAATTTTTTAATCCTATGAGTAATACAAGGCCACTAACGGGAGCTGAGTATGTGAAGGTGTGTGTGTATATGTGTGTGAGACACGTGATCAAATTTGCATGTCAAAAAGATCATTCTGATTGCATTATGGAACAGATTGGAGGGGCCCCAAGAGTAGAGGCAGAATCTAGTTGGGAGGCTACTGTAGTAGTCCAGGTGAGAGATTGATGGTGGCTTGGTCAGAGTGGTAAGTGATAAAGGTAGGGATAAACAGGTGGAGTAAAGAGCTATTTAGCAGGTAAGATCCATAGGACAAGATTATGGATTGGCTATAGCAGGTGAGAGGAAATGAAGGAGACAGAGGGAGAGGGTTTTGGCTTACACAATTAAATGTATGATTCACTGCGGGAATACTGAAAGAGAACCCAGTTTGGAGAGAGTTCAAGTTGGGGCATATTGAGTTGAGGTGTTAATGAGATATCCTAGAGATGATGGCAAGTGAGCAATTAGTTATGTAAATGTGGAGCTCAGAATAGAGATCTGATCTAGAGATATAACTTTGAGATTCCTCTGTGTATATGTGTAAGTTGGAATCCTAGATGTGAAGAAACTATAGAGGGACTTCCCTGGTGGCGCAGTGGGTAAGACTCTGCGCTCCCAATGCAGGGGGCCCAGGTTCGATCTCTGGTTGGGGAACTAGATCCCACATGCATGCTGCAGCTAAGGGTTCACATGCCACAACTAAGGAGCCCGCATGTGTCAACTAAGACCTGGTACAGCCAAAATAATTAATTAATTAATTAATTTTAAAAAAGAAACTATAGAGTGAGAAGAAAAGAGGTGCTGGAACCAAGTCTTGGGGAACCCTGATATTTAATGGCCAGGTGAAATAGGATGTGTCTGCAAAGGTGATAGCCAGAAGGAGTGGCCAGAGAAGTAGGAGAAAAACCAAGCGTGCGTTATATCATAGAAGTCAACTCAAAGAATATCTTAAGAAGGAGGGAGTGGTCAACATTATCAAAAGCTGTTGAAAGGTCAAGTGAGATGACGACTGAAAAGGTATCCATTGTATTTGTCTACATGGAGGCCATTGGTGGCCTTAGTGAGTGCTGTTCAGTTGAATGATGATGGCAGAAGCCAGATTACTGTGGGCTAAAGGATGGGTCAGGGGAGCATGAAGACAGCCAGTAGAGATCAATTTTCTTTAAAGAAGTTTGGGTGTGAAGGGGAGGAGAGTGACAGGGCAGTATCTGCAGAAGGATGTGGGGTTTTTACTTTATTTTTTCTTAGTTATTTATTTTTTAAAATAAATTTATTTATTTATTTTTGGCTGCTTTGGTTCTTTGTTGCTGCGCGTGGGCTTTCTGTATTTGCGGCGAGCGGGGGCTACTCTTCGTTGCGGTGCGCAGGCTTCTCACTGCGGTGGCTTCTCTTGTTGCAGAGCGCGGGCTCTAGGCACGTGGGCTTCAGTAGTTGTGGCACGTGGGCTCAGTAGCTGTGGCACACGGGCTTAGTTGCTCCACGGCATGTGGGATCTTCCTGGGCCAGGGCTCGAACCCGCGTCCCCTGCATTGGCAGGCGGATTCTTAACCACTGCGCCACCAGGGAAGCCCGGGGTTTTTCATGTTTTATTGCAACAGACTGGAACATGTTTTAAATCAGGAGGGGAAGGCTCCTTAGGGAAAGGGGGGATGACTGTTGGTGTCAGCTTTCTGAGACGGTAGCACAGCTAAGTTTCTACCTCATGACTTCCATTGTTTTTTCCTATGAAATAAGAGGAAAAGGTTACTTGATAAACATGTGAGGGTAAAGTTTGAGACTGGGGAAGGTTTTCAGTAGTTACTGCAGAGAGTAGGAGCATAAATTGACCAGAGAAAAGTGGTAGGCTGGATGGGGAGTGAAAAGCTTATTTGAGGTTGGAGATCATGAATTTATAGAAATACGAATTCATCCTCCCGTGTGACTGCGCCCATCATTACATTAGAATGCAGGAAGAAAATATTGTGAAACTTCTGTTTATATTTATTTTTATCATATTCTTTTGGCATATTTTGAGTATGTTTATAATGTACATAATGTAAATTTATTATACATATGTATACATTATTGGTGAATATATATACATAAATGGCATATGTTAAAGAAATTTTAATCTTGGGGTCCCAGATCAAAACATTTTCAGTTTATAGTACTGAGATGAATAATAGGCATGTGACAACAGTTAATCATTTTTTGAGCACTTCTATATGCCAGGTGCTATGCTAAGTATTTTACATGCATTAACTCAATTCTAAAAACAATTTTTTAAGGTTGGTGTTATTATCTCACATTACAGAGGAGGACATTGAAGCACAGAGAGGTTAACTAACTAGTCCAAGATTACATAATGAATAAATGAGGGAGCCAGGATTTAAAAATACATCTATTTGAATCCAAAGCTGGTCCTCCTTTTTCTGGAAGACTTTAACCACACAATCCACTTTCTGTAATAGATATAGGACCATTCAAGTCATCTATTTCTTCTTAAGTGAGTTTGACCACTTGTCTTTCAAGAAATTGGTTCATTTCCCAAAGTTAATCCTCTTACTCAGTGTACTACTCTAGTATGCACCGCTCTTTTAGGAGTGCCTATATTGTTTTATGGAGACACGATGGAATGGATATCCTTCTACCTGTTACTTAACCAGGGCATTATGAGAACCATATATAGATTTTGGAAAGTAGAACATCATCTTAAGAAAAACCAAGTAAAAAAAGAAAGAAGGAAGGAAAGAAAGAAAAAGAAAGAAAGAAATAGAAAGAAAGAAAGAAAGAAAAAAAGAAAGAAAGAAAGAAAGGAAGGAAGGAAGAAAGAAAAATCAAGTACAGTTGGCCCTTGAACAATGTGGAGATTAGGAATGTCAACCCTCCAGAGCAGGGAAAATCACGTTACAATTTTTTTTTTTTTTTGGCTGCGCCACATGGCATGTGGGATCTTAATTCGAACCCCGCACTCCCTGCAGTGGAAGCGCAGAGTCTTAACAACTGGACCACCAGCAAAGTCCCCCCATTACAACTTATAGTTGGCCCTCTGTATCTGTGGTTTCTCCATATCCGCTCTTCCACATCCGAGAATTCAGCCAACCGTGGATTGTGTAGTACTGTAGTATTTACTATTGAAAAAAAATTTGCGTATAAGTGGACCCACAGAGTTCAAACCCTATAATTCAAGGGTCAGCTGTAATCACATGATTTGATTTATATCTGATACTTATCTCCTCTTAAAAATATGAAAAACCATTATAGAGCTGTTTCTTTAAGAGTTGTCTCTGACTTCTAAAGTCGAATCCAAAGTAACACATGCTTTGTAATTTTTCAGTTGTTTCTGAAAATGTAGCAACTCAGGAAACAACTACAACTCTTTCACAACAAATAGATTTGACAACACCATTCCAAGTTACTGGACTAAAACCTCAAATGACGGTATATTCTTCTACCGTGGTGTCTAAAAGCATGCCTGTATTTGCAACTGATTATACACCAGATCGTATTCCAATACAGCATCTCCACCTCTGGAAAGAAGGACTGCACCAATTTTTTTAAAGACATCCATAGCTGAGACAGCTACATTCGCAGCAGACATATTGTCTACTTCAGCAGCCATTGCTCTGTCTACCAAGAGTACCTCCATTGGCCCTACTACCAATTCCATGAAAATAAGTAAATCCCCATCTTCAGAGAGCACAGGGACAACAAAAATGGCTGAATCCATTGCTACTGAGACCTTTCATCCAACGGTAGCTCCGAATTTTCTGTACACGTCTGGATTTACCAAGAGTTCAATTGCATCCAAAACTTCAGTGACTGGATCTCAGTCGGCTGTTACAAGGACAACATGTTTATTCTCATCTATTGAGTCGACATCCAGGTCTGCAACATCTTGGCCCAAACACAAATCCACAGGTATGGGGGCACTCCCTAGCTCCACAGCTAGCCAGGAGTTTCTTGCATCTACAGCTGCTGGAAGTGTACCTCAGTCCACGGTGGACCCGACTTCAGCTGCAACTACTCACATTGGGACTGCATCAGCACTGCCACCTGAGTCTGTGCTCCTCTCCACAGCTGTTCCAGTGGATTCCGTATTTCCTAGGAATCAGACGGCATCCGCATTGGCAACAACTGATATGGAAATACCCTTTACGGTTTATCCAGCTAGGTCTATTGAAATGACACCTGCGCTAAGAACAGTTGAAACAGAGCCAGCATTTACAAATTTCCAGGATGTCTCTTCATCCAGAGTGGAGGGCACAATATCTACCTCCTTGCCGAAAGAGGCCTCTTCCGTGGCCCTTTCTTTTAGGACATCCTCTCCATTCACCAGAGCTCAGAGTGTACAGACAGTTATTTTGATGCTGAGACTACACATGCAGCCTTGACTACTGGGATCACACTTGCACCTACAGTGGCTGAAACTATGCTTTACCCCACAATCGCTGGGCCAGTATGTACCCAGAATACACCCTCAGGTGGTGAAAACATGCTTCCTCTGATTTCCACTAGATCAGCTTCCACATCCAAGGTGTCTGAGTCTGGTCCCACATCAGTAACTGATGAAGGTAACCATCTATCCTCCACCAATGACATCATTTGGACTTCCAGGCCAGAACAGACCCTGTTGACATCGGCATTCCATGGGAGTACTTCTAATACAGAACATTCATCCACAACTGCTAATATTATCATCCAACCAGAAGCATCCACAGAGAGTGAGGCCGCTGCCACCGCTGGTGTTACAACCGACAGATATACAGCCGTTCTATCCAAATTGACATCTCCGTGGTTTGCTAATTTCTCCACAGTTTCTGGAGCCACATCTGTAACCAAACTGCCTGAGTGTAAACTTACCAGCTTACTACTAAAACCCCCCTCTATGTCCACAGTAGCTGGAAATGAACTTCTTTCAACAGCAAGGGAGACAGTTGATCCACCAGTGGATAGAATATCTACCCTTGCTTCTGTTGAACCAAAGTTTTCTACTGAGGAGAGTGCTTCTGAGAACACGCAAACAGAGTCAAATGGTACAATGGCATCTGGAGAGACAACAGCCCCCGTTGCAGCGTCTGCAACAGCACAAAGATTCAGAACTGCTGTGACAAGGACAGAAAGCACTTCCCATTTTCTTAAGGGAAACGCGACTGTAGCAGCGACAACCGAGGTTTCTCCATTTGCAACGATACTGGAAGCAACAGATGAATCTGTTTCCCCCCTCCCTGATATAGAGAAGCTGACTACCCGATTGGATAATACAACTGCAAGTACTGAAGCGAGACAAAGTTGGCTTTCTACGAAATCGGTGAAAACCACACCTAAGAATTCACCTAAGGGAGCTACAGAAATCTTTACTTCCACCCGCATCTACACAGCACATCGGACTTCTACCGGAGGGGAATCCAGCTCCATCTCCCACTTCTGGGAGCACACAGACATTTTCTGAAGCCCTGGGTGCTCCCACCACAAGGATACTGAGGACGACATTTGCCACTGTCCCTACAGACAGGACAGCTATGTCCTCGACTGCTGGCGCCCCGTTTCCACAGCCTAGAGCCACGCATTCCTCGGCAACCCCTGTGCCTCTTACCCTTGTGTTCTCGCTGCCGGTTAATGTCTCTGCTGTCACCTCTACGGTGCTGTCTGAGGAGACTGAGGTTACCACGCCTGGGCCTTCTACACTGGCCGGGGCTTCCTCCACATCTCTGCCCTCAGATATCTCAACTCTGTCATCCGCTGCAGTGACCACAGCATCGATGCCGCCACTGGCTCAGAGCATCTCCACAACCAGCGGTACCGTGCCTTCCCACAGAGACTCCATCCACACCACTTCGGAGGCCACAGGGATCTCTGGCAGGATGACACCCAGGGCGGTTCCCTCTCCGACAGAAACTCTAGTCCCCTCGCTGAGGCCTCCCACTCCTGTGGCAACTAAGGCTGAGACCACCGTTCTGGCCCCCTCAGCTGACACAGTAACCCCTTCCACACCCACCCTTGGCTGCTCTAAAGCTCTCCCTGGCAACACTCCTGCTGTGTCCTCCGCTCATGTAACGTCAACTATGTCTACACCATTAGCAACCCGCCCCATAGCTCAAGTGGAGGAGACTTCTACCCCTGCTCTCAGCTTTTCACACTGGCTTTCATCTAGGACCCAACCTGAGGCGTCTTCAGTTGCCTCTCCTATTTCTGAAAGCACACAGACCTCCCCTGAGACGCCGTCTCTTTCCGCAGCTCGACTACCTAATGCCAAGTTTACAACTATGTCTCCTGACAGGGTCACTACAGCCTTTTCTGCTCCAAATGTACCTACAGCACTTCTTGGGAAAACCGCTATGGCAGCATCCATTCCCATCTACCAGCGGTCCCCACGGCCAGTTAGTGTCACTGCCTTCACCTCCAAAAGTGTTTCTGACACTCCCGCGGACTGAATCTCCTAAAGCAGCACTCGCAGATTGTTTGAAAAGTCCCTCTGTAGCCACTTCTGGGCCTGTGTCTGAGATGTCCTCAGTGTCAGTTAATGACTCTGCTCTTCCACCTTCTGCTGTTTCTTTTGTTTGTGTTTCTTAAAATAAATAAATTTATGTATTCATTTATTTTGGCTGCATTGGGTCTTTGCTGTTGCACCCGGGCTTTCCCTAGTTACGGCGAACGGGAGCTACCCTTCGTTGCAGCGCGTGGTCTTCTCATTGCGGTGGCTTCTCTTGTTGCGGAGCACGGGCTCTAGGCGTGCGGGCCTCAGCAGTTGTGGCACGCGGGCTCGGCAGTTGTGGCTCGCGGGCTCCAGAGCACAGGCTCAGCAGCTGTGGCGCCAGGGCTTAGTTGCTCCGCGGCATGTGGGATCTTCCCGGACCGGGGCTCGAACCCGTGTCCCCGGCATCGGCAGGCGGACTCCCAACCACTGCGCCACCAGGGAAGCCCTCTGCTGTTTCTTCTGATGCTTCCACAACAGGTGGATCATTCTATACTTTATTGTCTTCCGTTACCCCCAGGCCTTCTATGACCATGCAAACATCGACATTGGATGGCACACCTGTGACATATGCTGGGTCTACTTCAAAAAGCACTGTGGCTTCCTGTGCTTTCACTACTTCAGAAGTAACCGAGGTGTCCTACAGGATCACACCTACATCCTTTTCCTCCCCGACAGAGCCAACTTTTCCTTCTGTGAAAACTATTCCAACCACTATAATGGCTGGGAAAGTGACTACATTCGTAAGCACCCCTGCCTCTCCTCTACTCAGTTCTAAGAACATGAAGCTATTTCTTCCATTCCAAAGACCACATTTTCACCATTTCTATCAACAACCCGACAACCATCGCAAGGATATGAGGCCACCACTCTGGGCATATTCTCTGGGATTACTAATAGCTCTCTATCTACTGTAAGCAGTGGTAAAGTAACAGTTCTCACAAATACTTCTTCCAGAATTGCCACCCCTGAAAGCGTGCTTTCATCTACTCCCTCAGAAAATCCCCACACTTTCTTGAATTTTCAGGTTTCCCCCTCTTTGACTGGCTTTAAGAGCACTCCCGGACCCACAGAAAGTGTAAAAGCCACCGCTTACCAGTCTTCAAATACAGAAAAGATGACTTCCTTGTCAGAAAATACTTCAACAGCCGTGACAAAAGGTGCCACATCTGTGAATGCACCTGTTTCATACCCTCCCTGGATTCCATCCAGTACAGCTCCACCCTCTTTGACATCATTTCTTTTTTCACCTCAAAGTACTGAAGCCGAGTTCTCTACTCCAAAGACTTCTTTTCCTCCTACATCCCAGATGGTTGAATTTCCAGTTCTGTGAACCAGAGCCACATCTAATAACACCCAGTCTCCACTTATGACTTCCTGGAGCGCGCCCACCACTGAAGATTCTCAGGTTCCAACGTCCACCACTGCTCACGTTTCTACAGCCAACAAGATGGAAACAGAGTCCTTCCCTTGTTCCAGAGCCTTTGCCAAAATTTACAGCCTCTCAGACTGGTCTCGTATCTGGAGGTGTAATGGCAAAGTCATCAGTTTCCACAACACAAATTCTTCCTACCTTGGGGAACAGAGACCTTCATTATCAATATCTTCAAGATCTGTCCCTACTACGCTGGCTGACATTAAGCACACATGTGAGAAGACAACCACATCTGTAACTCCTGGGACCACACTCCCATCGAATCCTGGTGCTGCTTCAGGATCTATAATTTCAAAGGCTACTACTTCACCCATGCTGACTTGGATCTTATCTAGTCTCCCTTCGGGTTCCCCTCTGGCAACTATATCCAATACTCCTCACGTTATATCTTCCTCTCCAGTAGAGGTGTCAAAATCCACATTTCTGACTTCTGACATAACACCAAGACACCCACTCACTAACTTTAGGACACAACCCTTTGCTGGTATAAGTGCCTTACTCACCAGAACCACCCCTTCACCTACAGTGGGCAAGTATCACTACTGGCTTCCCAAGTTCTTTCCCTATGTCTGTAAAAATCACAGATGACAGTACCTACATTTCCAAATCCCCTGAAGCATTTTCCAGAATCACCTTGACTGCCAAGTCCAGGACTGTGTCTCAAGCTCCATCCTTTAGCAGAATGAGTAGGTCACCTCCTACAATTGACCACAGCCGGTCTATTGGTGCCATGCTTGTACCTAGCCCTACAACAACATCTGCATGGAGCAGAACCCCAGCTGCATCAGCACCCCCGACATTAGTTCTTCCTAAGCCCACACAGGACTCCGTTCTAAATATAGCCACCACGACATCCACTGCTCCTGGAGCCCCATTTCCTCCCACACCCACTGGAGTAACACATCCTTCTACAGTGACTGTGTCTTCACTACTGTCTTCCTCTTTTGAGACAACCTGGCCGGACTCCACACCTTCCTTTGTATCTATGGAAACTTTGACTTCACCTATTGCCGTTAAGTCCAAAGGTACGTTCCGCAATATATGTGTCATAACAGAATGCATGCACAATGGGATGTGTGTTCTCCAAGGGAGCCGGTTCTCTGAAGGCAGAAAGGTAAAAAGAAGGGCACAGGTATTTCTTATCTCCTACAGACAGTGGCTACAGTGGGTACCTTATCCAATCACAGAATTCTCTAGCCATCTTGCTTACCTTTGTTTATTTGAAATATAATGCAAATGTATATTTCCTCTCAGTATGACACTTCTAAGCCTCCTTTCCATCCATTTTGTTCCTGATGCTCTGACTGTGACTCTACCAATGTGAACATGGATCGGGAGCCTCACCCCCTTACCTGTGAGAGGATTATATGGCCTTAGGTCCAACATGTTGACCACATACCAGAAAACACCAGAAGATACTCTAGCTTGCCCTTTTTGTTTTTTAAAAAATATTTATTTGGCTGCGCTGGGTCTTAGTTGCAGCCTGCAGGATCTCATTTTTTAGTTGCAGCATGAGAGATCATTTAGTTGTGGCATGTGGGATCTAGTTCCCTGACTAGGGATCGAACCTGGGTCCCCTGCATTGGGAGTGCTGAGTCTTAGCCACGGGACTACCAGGGAAGACCCCTAGCTTGCTCTTTTTGAATTCCTTTTATGCAGGTTTCAGTCGTCTCAAGTCCCCACCTCCAGTTGGCCTGCAATGCTTATCTGTAACCAGGGAGTATTTGGCTTCCAAATCATTCAAATATTGGATGTTCCTTCAACTTTGATAGATAGATAGATGATAGATAGATAGATAGATAGATAGATAGATAGATAGATAATTTGGGGGCTGCACCACGCAGCATGTAGAGCTTCCCCAACCAGGGATCGAACCCGTGCCCCCTGCAGTGGATGTGTGGAGTCTTAACCACTGGACCACCAGGGGAATCCACTTTCTCAGCTTTTAATATTCTAAAATTGAAATTTGATAGTACAGACAAGAGAAACAAGGAAATAAAGAGAAGAGCCTGAAGCATAAAGCAAGGCACAGGAAGAAATAAATATTTTCTCAGTACAAATGAACTTGTGCGATAATGTTCAGCTTGGCCATTAAAAAGACTGGAAATCTGTTGGCCAATGAAAACTACGATTTGTGGGATTTGTAAGAATGTCCATCAATTGTGTAGAAATCAAGGAACAGCCCAAATAATTAAAGCAAAAATGCAATGGTACATCCTGGTTTGCTTTTGTATATGGAGCCGGAAGTACTGGTTCTTGACCTCGGAGTTAAATTAAGCAGAGTTTAAGAATGAGACTTCATTGTTTGGTTTCTTTAAAGTGAAGAGCAGTTTTGACCAGGTTTACAGAAGTTAAATGTCTTGAACTAAATGAAGGAAATTAATCTCCTTATTTTTAACTACAGTTTCCTTCTACAATATTGAAATGAGCTTCTCTGTCTTTGATGAAGAGCTAAGGATCCCTATTACCAGGGTTGTAAAAGAATTTGCAAAAAATTGGGTAAATAATCTTTGAATATTTATGCTACATAAAAAGTACGTGAAAAAAATATATGACTGAGTAGATTAAAACTAGGCTACACTTTTTTTCTACCCATAATACATTTCACATTTCAAATTGGTTTTGATTTCTTTTGCTGCAAATTTATCCACTCTGTAATCAACACCATGAGGAGGTATGAGGTCTCTCTTTCATAGTGCAAATGCTGAAAGCTTTTATGGGATGTTATTATTTTAATTGGTTTACAACTGTACATTTCCCTCCACTGACATGAATTCTGGGTCTTTGCCAAATTTCCCTATTTGGGGAACCTAGGAGAGCCGTGATAACATAGCGTATGCCATGATACTTAAATATTTTTGTTTTCTGCATTTTCATTTCTTCTCTCTTTTACATAAGGGATGTTTCAGTTATCCTTACATTTTTCTGATAATAAGAGTAATACGTAAAAAATTCAGAGACTAAAATCTGAAACCCAGAAAGTAAATATCCTCCCTAATATCGCTTCTTGTATTAACTCCTTTTACCAGTTTAAAGTATATTCTTTCAGATTTTTTCTATACATATAATAACAGTGATACATGTGTGTTCTTTTACAGAAGTAATTAGAATCAGTAATTACGCTATCCTGCAACTTGCTTTCTTTTCACTTAACCCTGTATCTTTGAGCACATTCGTGCCGGTAAATATAGATCTACCTCATATACTTTAACAGGATTTCACTGGATGGTTGTATTGTAGTATTTCTTTTTAATCCAGGCATCTTTTTGGTGGACATTTAGGTTGTTTCTATTTTTTTTCTCTATTTGGAAACAATGCTGACAAGGATGCCCTTGCAATAAATTTGGGGGGCACTTGAGTATTTCTGTAGGATAAATTCCTAGAACTGGAATTGCTGGATCAAAGGACATGAATATTTCACATTTTAAAAGCCATCACTAAGTGACCTCCCACCAACAGTAAACGATGATGTCTGTTTCCCCTCTCTCCCCATCAGCATTTATTTTCAAGTATATACGACATGATTATAAGTGCTTGAAAATGGGTGGGTGTATTCATCCACCAGGGCTGCCAGAACAAAATATGATGCACTAGGTGGCTTAAATGACAGACTTTTTTTTCTTTTTCTTTTTAATTGAGGTATAGTTGACTTAACGACTGTAGACGGCTACCTTCTCACTGTGTCCTCCCGCATGGCATTTTCTGTGTGTGTGCACGCAGAGAAAGAGAGATCTCTGGTGTCTTTTCCTCTTCTTATAAGGACACCAGTCCTATCAGATTAGGGCTCCACCCTTATGACCTCATTTAGCCTTAATTACCACCTTAAAGGCCTTATTTCCAAATACAGTCACATTAGGGGGTTAGAGCTTCAACATGAATTTTGGGGGGACAGAGTTCATCCCATAACAATAGTTAAAATGTAAATTGAAAAGCTGAGTGGAGAGATGGAGATGAACCGACTGAAATAATGAATGCAGCTTAATGAGCACATCATCTCAGGTAACTTTGCTGGGTTAAGAAAGAGGAGCAGGAATACTCAAACTGGTATGTTTTATCTTTTACAGTTGACGTCTATATTTCAGGACAGTGAATTTGTTCTTTCTAATTGGCTGTTCAAATTAAAAGCAGGTATGTGAGTGTCATCTACTATGGGTCTGTTTCTATCCCAAGGGGATTTCCTTTGTTTTTGTCTGAGATTTAGAGACTGCTGCATTTTGAGTTTCATCTTCCCTTCTGAGTGTAAGTTCTCTTCGGAATGAGAAAGAAGTCTGTATTATTACTGTAGGGTATAAAGCCAATGGGAGAACAAAGCAGAAGAAAGTAAATAGGGGAAACAGTAGAATTGGACTCAGTTACCCCTAATACCACTTTTAGCTTTAATAATGCTATGATTGTGTGACTTCGGAAAAAAAGAATCATGTCTTAAAGGGATGAAAGGCTAGGGATGGCCATTGCATGAGGATTTATAAGGCCTTTTACTTTCGGATAATGCACTTTCAGGAATTAGAAATTCCAAGGGAACTTGAAATGTTTAAAGTGAGGAATGCTGGTTAGTTCAAGACCTGCCTGGGGCACAGATTTGGAGAGGTGATTGCAGTGAAATTGGCAGGCACTGAGTAGTATCCAGAAGACCATGACAAAGGCAACTGGTCATCTGAGAAATATTTTCTCTGCTCTTGCCCTGCACGTATACTAGTCCTCTGGCAAAGGAACATCCAGAAGAATCCCTTTGAAAAATAAGCATGGTTCTGGTATACCATGGTAAGCTGATTTTTTAAATCATTGAATATGACTGCCTGTCTTCCATACCCTGGCATTTTGGTTTCTTTTGCACGTTCAAACATAAATGGGTTCAAGAAGGTGCATAGAATGTAATGGAAGTAAATCCACGATAGGTTATTAAAAGAAAATTGGAAATGTCTGGAGTATACAGCATTCTTTTAAAGAACCGTGTCTATGATTTTTCTTTATCACCAAGGTAATATGTGGTCCTTGTAAGATCTTAGAGCTTTACAGAAATATATAGCCTGGATAGCAAAAAATCTTCAGAAACCTGCCTTTCCCCGCCTACTCTGGTTAACAGCTCATTTTATATATTTCTCTAGATTTGTTGCCATGTGTTTACTAAGAGAATGGGCTCCCGCTCTACATACTGTTTTACAACTTTCTTTTCTTGCTTTAGAATACCTCATGCACATCTTCTCAGGCCAATACATACGGATCTAGCTTATTCATTTTGATGACTGCATAGAATTCTTTTGTACGCGTGTGCCTTGGTGTATTTATCCAATTACCTTAGTGATGCACGTTTCAGTCACTTCACTTTCGTATATATATTTTATACACCCCGGCTGGTATAGATTTCTAGAAGTGGGATTGCTGAAGCAAAGTCTTACCACCATTTTGGTGTGCAAATAATGACCAGCACTTTTAAAGTGTCTCCTTGGAGCCCTAGTATTATGGGAATTCCAAGCTGGGGGATGTCACTGTTCTGCCTGAGTTATCTTTCTCCTGAACTTGTTCCCTCATGTATTTGGTACTATATTTCATTTTTCTATAATCTTTTGATGATTTTGGTACAGAGACACTACTGAGGAAGAAATAACCATGGACCGAACGTTTGTAAGTAATTTTTCAAAACAAATCTACTTGTAACCCATCCTATACCTGATTAGATATAGCTAAATAGCTCTTCCATTCAAGTGTGTATTATCAGGCAAGGTTCAGTTGTGATAACTGAGGGTCAAATTACATTACTTTCTTTGGGATCTGCACGAGAAGCCACTAAGAAAACCATCCTCTGCTTTTCTGAACTGTCTATGTGGTAGTCTTTTGAGGCACATTTTGGGGGCTACAGTAGTATGGAATGATTTGGGGATTGTAAATGTTAAATGGAATTTCCTGGTTGTAGACATCTGGCAAAAAAGCCTGGTTTTTCCAAGAGTGACACAATTGTTTGCAAGACAGGCATTCACGTAATAAATCCAGAGTGTGACAAAACTATCTTCCATCATCTGTTCCAGTGCCTCAAAGCTTTACAATGTTAGATTCTGAAAGCAATAGTATGCACCCAGGGTTTAAGGTGTTTACATCTGAGACAAATACTTTGACTCTACAAAATACAGTCAAGCCTACAGTGCATTCCAAATTATCTGCCATCGTTTAAAATACTTTCTGTAAATACCTGAGTCAGAATTTAAAGATTGAACACAGTATAGATAACATCACATAACTAAAATTCCTGTCAAATAATAGATGTAAAAACCTTTTGGTGATAATATGGTTCCCAGAGTCAGGCTGCCTGGGTTAGAATCCCTGCTTTTCCACTTCCTAACTGTGAGACCTTGGGCAACTTAATTAATCTCCCTATGCCTCAGTTTCCTCATCTGTAAAGTGAGGATAATAATATTACCACTCCTCACAGGGCTGCTGGAAAGATGGAACGGGATAACTTACATACAGTGCTTAGCACAGGACATAGAGTACAGTGAAATCTTGGTAGTGTTTCATATTATCATCGCCATGTTTGGATCCAAATCCAGTTCTGTGAGTCATCAGCTGTGGGATACTGGGCAGATCATTTAAGTTCTGTGAGACTAGAAAATGGGGTGACCATCCCTGCGTTACCTACCCTACAGTGTTGGCGTCAGGACTAAATGCATTGATGTTTTTGCAGGTGATTTTTAGATGGCAATGGGTTACATAAATGTAAAGTATAATTATGATCGTGGTTGTTAACGATAAGCCCCCTAGTCAATTGTGACGTTTGTTTAAAGATTTCAGTGACTACGTACTTTTCTTTTGCGTTATTTGAAACAGAGAGAAGGGCAAGGAATGGCTGCAATTTCCCGTGTACCATACAGGTGTGAGCTGAGGCTATTCATAGCTGGTACATTTAGTTCTGATTTCCCTTCCATTAAATTCTGTATGTGTAGCCTGTTGGTCAGAGTTGTCAGAAGGAGATCAAAGTACCTGTTGGTTATTTTACAGATGCTGTAAATGGGCTCTTGCCTTCACGAAATAAGTTGTTTGGGTTGGTCACGGCACAGCCTAACAGCCTGCCTGCTGCCTCTTTGTAGTGAAGAGAAAATGGGGTCCAAAGTGGTCATAATTTGGGGATAGGGCAATAAAGCATTTATTGTTATCAAAAAAGTCCACGAAATACTGAGCAGGGAAATTGAAAAACAACATGGAAAGCAGCCTCGGTCCTGTTCAGACTCGTGGTCGGCTCCTCCCGGAACACTGGCTATTGCTGGTCTGCTCGATGCAGCCCAAGAAGGACATATAGCCATAGGAGGCTCATGCAAAGGTCATTAAAATGTTCAGGGTGCTAAGGGTAGAGGGTCTGCTCTACTCTTGCAGCAAGAGGAGAGGTTTTAAAAAAAGAAGAGTCCTCTTCAGACTGAGAAGATGGATCAGTCGGGGGGCGGGGCATGGCTTCGATTGGACATAGAGAGAAATTTTAGGTAAACACAGGCGCATCTGACTTTCAAGAGCTGATAGGAAATATAGGAAATGTGTTCTTCCAAAAGATGTATCTACAGATGGAAATGGAGAAAAGGCATAGGTAAGTTTGTGAATCTGAAATGTGCTCAGCAATGGAGGAGTAGAGGAATTTAGAATGTTTGAGGACCTCGCTACGGAGATCGAGGTTAAGGACAGCCCTATTCTTTCATAACATATCTTTTAGTAGACAGAACATTCCGAAATGAAATATTAGGTCTTTGTGACCTTGGCTAAGGCTCAGTTCCTTCATCTGTAGAATGGGGATAATAATAGCACTACCCCATAAAGTTCTTGTGAAGATAACATGAATTAAAACATGCAGAGCAAGAGCTCTACAAATGTTGGCTACTGTTATTATCATCATTACTATTCTATTATAGAAATAGGCCTTCTGCAGAACACAGCTTTATAGACTAATTGAGCATGTGCCTATTTGCCTTATTATTGCGGTAATGATGGGTAAATTAGAGACCAGAAGGGTAAAAGGTTTTCTCTGAAGTAATAATTCCTGAGTACTCCGTCTTCCCTATTAATTATCACAAACTCCTAGAAGTCGCACGGCTAGTCAATTTCAACATAATACAAATGTTACTGACTGTTTTGAAAATGGGTTTTGAGTTGTTTGTTTGGGATACGAGAAAATTTATCAGATGACTTCAATATGCTGTCTTCCATCATTTCTTAAGATCTGCCACTTAATAGCTGTAAAATGCTTGATATTTATGGACTACTAATTAGGTCATCTGCACAGAATTTCACCACCGCAGGCCAAGTTGCACTCTGTGGCCATAACTGCAACATCTTTCTTTTTGCTCTGCTTTTTAGCTGTGCTTGTCAGGTCATCATAAAGGCCAACTCTTCTTTAGTGCCCACCAAATTGATTAGCAGGATCAAAAGTAAAATACATGGCAACCTCACTCATGGAAACGTCACACAAGATCACTTGATGTTCTTAGTAAAGTCTGAACACGTTGCAGTGAAAAAACGAGGTAATTTGGGGGTGGGTATTTCCATATAAATTCACTCTTTGTTATAAAGCTCCAAATGCATACATAGTAAGACATTCTGCCTTCAGAGGGGGAGAGAAACTGTCTTCAATTTCCTTTCCACATCCTCAGTGCTCATCTTGCCCTGACAACCTTTCTACCTGGAAGAGCTTATAAAACACGAGTGCCAGAGGGGTTACCAGAGACCATCGATCCACTCTGGATATTAGCGGTGGCCAGTTCATCAATGGAGTGAGGGGACTGTTTCTCTTGCTTAAATACACCAGAGAGGGAGAGGAAGGCGTCTTACATCCTCAGAGAGAAGACTGGGATGGTTGGGCAAGGCTGGCTGGCCCGCTTCTCCGGCCACCCTGATTTCTGGAATCAGGGTCATAAACCTAGTGGGTGGTCAGTAAAAACTGGGACCTTGGGAATTCCCTGGCGGTCCAGTGGTTAGGACTCCATGCTCTCACTGACGAGGGCCCAGGTTCGATCTCTGGTCGGGGAACTAAGATCCTGCAAGCCGCGTGGCGTGGCCAAAACTAAACAAAACAACTACCTCCCCCCGCGAAAAAAAACCCCTGGGACCTTACCACATAAACTTAGCTCAGGACATGTCTCCCTTAATGTGACAACACTTGGTAGCAAAACCTTTCCATCAGCATCAACAAGAGAACAGAGCACCCTGGTCTGTACTACTGATGATGAATACCCCGCGTTTACTAAAACCAAATCCACCCCAGAGCCCATTAAGAAGGGAGGCGCCACCAGGAAAAGAAGCCAGCCTTTAGCCTCCTGTCACTGCACCTCAAACTATTAACAACTGCCCGTCAAAAGGAAGGCAATCGACAGGTGGGGACCGATTTGATTTTTTACTCTACATCCCTTTGTGTGGCTTGATTTTTTTCAATGCCTATGTACCATTTTAATAAAGCCAAAGCAGAAAAACTGGCCCATCAAGTGGTAGTTTTAATGCAAAGGATCAAATGTGAGAGAGTACTGGGAGCCTTATTAAAAAAAAAAAAAAAAAAAGATTCCATTTAATGTTATTTTCAGCCTGGTTTAAATTGCCTGGTAGAAAACTTTCCCCTTTTATTTGCTGATGTTTATGTGCAGGGTGATAATGTTGGGTGGTAATGGATGTTCATGAAACATTTAAGTGCCTTTTGCCCTTTCAAATGTGCATACATTCTCTCTGTAGAGCCCGCAAAGTGCAAAGCTGAAGAAACAGCCTCTAAATACAAAGGGGCATATAAGAGGGTCTTAACCCACCCTACCAAGACAGCCCAAACTAGATGCATAAAAAATGAGGATGGAAACGCTACTAGAATCTGGTATGTACCAGCCAAGTTCTAATTGAGAGTTCAGATACATAAAGATCTGCTTAATTGGGAGAATGTTTCCATGTCATTTGAGCATGCTCCCTACGTTTCTTTCTTTTACCTTGTGGACCTACTTAAGCATACACATGCCATATAATAACATTCCAGAAAATATTTCAAAACAAAAGCACCCATAATCCCACGACCTGAACACAGCTGTTTTTAGGTTGTTGTATTTTTTCATTTAGCCTTTCACCGTATGCCCTTTAAATTTTTTTTTTTTTTTGCGGTACGCGGGCCTCTCACCGTTGTGGCCTCTCCCGCTGCGCGGCACAGGCTCCGGATGCGCAGGCTCAGCGGCCACGGCTCACGGGCCCAGCCGCTCCGCGGCATGTGGGATCTTCCCGGACCGGGGCACGAACCCGCGTCCCCTGCATCGGCAGGCGGACTCTCAACCACTGCGCCACCAGGGAAGCCCGCCTTTTAAATTTTATGTAGTGGTATTCACCGTCCTTATAGCACTAATGTCATTTACCCTTTCACTCAATGGTTTATCAAACGTTTGCCATGCTTTACATTCATCTTCTTAATGACTTTTTCAAAAACCTGCCTCAGAAGCTACCTCGTTGATGGGCCATAATAATTTACTAAATCACTCTTCTATTGTTGACTTTAACATTTTCCTTTTTAAAATCAGCCCCTCTTTTCTTACTCTCTGCTACTGGTTTATGCCATTAACTTAAGTGGGCAGACCAGAGGGGCAGCAGGTTTTGACAAAAGCTTAAAAATTCTCTTTTGGAGGGTGACATCTTGGACTGGGTCCTACCTCTTCCTGCCTGCATCTAATCACTTAGCAAGTCAGGCAGCTTTTGTGGTCATAATCAGAGCTCACATCTACCCTTTCTTCTCCTACCTCACTGCCACGCCCTGGATGCCTACGATTATACCTCCTGCATGGGGACCCTAGATTCACTTGCTCCCTAAGAGCATAGTTTTCTTCACTGTACAAACACTGGGCTACCACCTTTGCTATCTCAGCCAGGAGGCTGGGAGTGGGCAAAGGGGAGGCATGCCAAGGACACACCGTGTTCCTTCACCATTCGCTTTCAAAGTATTCAGGCCTCATCTTCCAGCCATGAAGCTTTTTGTTCATCTCTCCTCTCTTTTGCAGCTCAATCAGTATCAACACTGGCAAATCTCACTGGGAAAAACCAAAGTTTAAACAATGCAAATTGCTTCGAGCGCTTCCTAATAAGATTGTGGATCTTGCTAATATTACAATAAGTGACGGTAAGACAGTTCTGTACACATAGAGAAATAATGGAACTCAGTTAGTTTGTCTACTTGACCTGAGACCAGAGAGAGTACAGGCAAACCTCCCGTAGGAAAATCTACCTGACAACAATCCAGTTTCAGAAACGAGGTAGTTACATTGGTGGAGGTGGGAGCGGGGCATGAGAAGTCAGAACTGTCAGTGGTTTTTGTTTTATAATGTTTTTTATTTTATAATTTTTGGCTAGTTATTATTTTTGTTTTATTTTAATTTTTAAAAAGTTTTAATAGATAATACTTCATATAGTTCAATATTTTTTTAAAATTCATTTATTGATTGATTTTTGGCTGTGTTGGTCTTCGTTGCTGCATGCAGGCGTTCTCTAGTTGCAGTGAGCGGAGGCTACTCTTTGTTGCGGTGCTCGGGCTTCTCATTGTGGTGGCTTCTCTTGTTGCGGAGCATGGGCTCTAGGCGTGTGGGCTTCAGTAGTTGTAGCATGCGGGCTCAATAGTTGTGGCATGCGGGCTCAGTAGTTGTGGCTCGCAGGCTCAGTAGTTGTGGCACACAGGCTTAGTTGCTCTGAGGCATGTGGGATCTTCCCAGACCAGGGCTCGAACCCATGTCCCCTGCATTGGCAGGCAGATTCTTAACCACTGCGCCACCAGGGAAGCCCATATAGCTCAATATTGAAAAAATTAAAAAGTGTATGCAGTGAAACCTCTCCCTCCCACTGCTAACCCCAGCCATTCAGTTAGTATCCACGGAGATATCTATGCATCTATAAGAAAATGTGTGTGTGTGTGTGTGTGTATATTCTTCTTCCCTTTTTGTATGCAAAGTGGAGCGTGCTATACATGCTGTTCTGCACCTTGCTTTTTCCTCTTAACATTATGTTGCAGAAATTATCATACTAGTATATGATAATATAATATACATTCTTTTTTTCACTGAGTTGTATTAACTGCATGAATATGCTACAATTGATTTCTTTAACCTGTTGCCTGTGGATGGTAATTTAACTTGATGATTACACTTTACTTTTAAAATACTGCTGTAATGGATATCGTGCATTTGTCATTTTGTGCAAGTATGGTATGCTTGAAGCATAAATTCCTAAAAGTAGAATTGCTGGGTCAGTCATACTTTTTTAAAGATAAATTATATTTTATTTGCTATGCCAAAATTTTTTTGAATTGATAAAGCTAGACTCTTACATTATCATTTCTTTTTTTTCTTATTTGTCTTATTTCTTTTAGTATTTTTTATTTTTATTTTATTTTTTAATTTTTTAATGGTTTTCATTGTTTTTCTTTTAGTGTCTTTTAAATTGAAGTATAGTTAATTTACAATGTGTTAGTTTCACATGTACAGCAAAGTGATTCAGTTATACATGTGTAAATATATATATTCTTTTTCAGATTCTTTTCCATTATACGTTATTTGGTAACTATAAGTTTGTTTTCTATGTCTGAGTCTGTTTCTGTTTTGTAAGTTCTTTTGTGTCATATTTTAGATTCCACATATTAGTGATATCATATGGTATTTGTCTTTCTCTGTCTGACTTACCAGGCTCAGTAGTTGTGGCACACAGGCTTAGTTGCTCTGAGGCATGTGGGATCTTCCCAGACCAGGGCTCGAACCCATGTCCCCTGCATTGGCAGGCAGATTCTTAACCACTGCGCCACCAGGGAAGCCCATATAGCTCAATATTGAAAAAATTAAAAAGTGTATGCAGTGAAACCTCTCCCTCCCACTGCTAACCCCAGCCATTCAGTTAGTATCCACGGAGATATCTATGCATCTATAAGAAAATGTGTGTGTGTGTGTGTGTGTATATTCTTCTTCCCTTTTTGTATGCAAAGTGGAGCGTGCTATACATGCTGTTCTGCACCTTGCTTTTTCCTCTTAACATTATGTTGCAGAAATTATCATACTAGTATATGATAATATAATATACATTCTTTTTTTCACTGAGTTGTATTAACTGCATGAATATGCTACAATTGATTTCTTTAACCTGTTGCCTGTGGATGGTAATTTAACTTGATGATTACACTTTACTTTTAAAATACTGCTGTAATGGATATCGTGCATTTGTCATTTTGTGCAAGTATGGTATGCTTGAAGCATAAATTCCTAAAAGTAGAATTGCTGGGTCAGTCATACTTTTTTAAAGATAAATTATATTTTATTTGCTATGCCAAAATTTTTTTGAATTGATAAAGCTAGACTCTTACATTATCATTTCTTTTTTTTCTTATTTGTCTTATTTCTTTTAGTATTTTTTATTTTTATTTTATTTTTTAATTTTTTAATGGTTTTCATTGTTTTTCTTTTAGTGTCTTTTAAATTGAAGTATAGTTAATTTACAATGTGTTAGTTTCACATGTACAGCAAAGTGATTCAGTTATACATGTGTAAATATATATATTCTTTTTCAGATTCTTTTCCATTATACGTTATTTGGTAACTATAAGTTTGTTTTCTATGTCTGAGTCTGTTTCTGTTTTGTAAGTTCTTTTGTGTCATATTTTAGATTCCACATATTAGTGATATCATATGGTATTTGTCTTTCTCTGTCTGACTTACTTCACTTAGTATGACAACCTCTAGGTCCATCCATGTTTCTGCAAATGGCATATTTCATTTTTTATGGCTGAGTAATATTCCTTTGTATATATATATATATATATATATATATATATATATATATATATAT
>NC_041234.1:106927435-106928928 GCF_002837175.3 Physeter macrocephalus
TCCATGTCTTGGTTATTGTAAATAGTGCTGCTATGAACATTGGGGTGCATGTGTCTTTTCAAATAAATCATACTTTTGATGGTGTCAAAATGCTCTCTGTAATAATTGCACCAACTTATACTCCCACTTGCAAAGTGTGAAAGTGCCTGTTTCAGAACATCTTCAAATCAACACAGCATGCTATCAGATTTTAGGATCTTGATTTGATAAGTATAAGTTACTCTCAATGTAGTTAAAAATTTTTATGGAGGTACTGACATCATAAAATTCCGCCATGTAATGTGTACAATTCAGTGTTTTTTAGTCTATTTGCTAGATTTTGCAACCATCACCACTAATTCTAGAACATTTTAATCACTCCTAAAAGAAACCCCATACATGTTAGCAGTCACTCTCCATTCTCTCCTCCCCTCAACCCCTGGAAACCTCCAATCTACTTTCTTCCTTCTTTTAATTTTATTTTATTGTAGTAACTACACTTTATGTGAGATCTACCTTCTTGACAATTTTTTAAGTGTACAATACATTTCTGACTGTAGGTACAATGTTGTACAGCAGATCTCTAGAACTTGTTCACCTTGCTTAACTGAAAGTTTATGCCTGTTGATTAGTAACTTCCCATTTCCCTCTCCTCTAACCCCTGGTAACTACCATTTTACTCTGTGCTTCTGTGAGTTCAACTATTCTGGATTCCACATATAAGTGAGATCATGAAGTATTTATCTTTCTGAGTCTGGCTTATGTCACCTAGCAGAATGCCCTCCAGTTTCATCCATGTTGTTGCAAATGGCAGGATTTCCTTCTTTTTTAAGGCTGAATAAAATTTCATTATGTATGTATGTATACATATATATGTATAATAAAATTTTATTTATTCAATTATCTCTCTACAGACTCTTAGGTTATTTCCATATGTTGGCTATTGTGAATAATGCTGCAATGAATATGGGAGTACAGATATGTCTTTGAGAAAATGATTTCATTTTCTTTGGATATATACCCACAAGTGGGATTGTTGGATTGTATGGTAGTTCTATTTTTAATTTTTGATTATTTTCCACAGTGTCTGCACCAATTTACCTTCACATCAACAGTGTACAAGGGCACCATTTTCTCCACACCCTCGCCAAGGCCTGTTATCTACTGATTTCTGATAACTGCCATACTGACAGTTATGAAATGATATCTCTTTGTGGTTTTCATTTGCATTTCCTTGATGATTAGTGATGTTGAGCATCTTTTCATATACGATTGGCCTTTTGTATGTCTTCGCCTGAGAAATGTCTGTTCAAGTTCTTAGCCTTTTTTTCTTTTTTAACATCTTTATTGGAGTATAACTGTTTTACAATGGTGTGTTAGTTTCTGCTTTACAGCAAAGTGAATCAGTTGTACATATACATATGTTCCCATATCTCCTCCCTCTTGCGTCTCCCTCCCTCCCACCCTCCCTATCCCACCCCTCTATGTGGTCACAAAGCACCGAGCTGATCTCC
>NC_041234.1:106930289-107013647 GCF_002837175.3 Physeter macrocephalus
TGGTATACCTCTCCATCTGTTTGTATCATCTTTCATTTCTTTCATCAGTGTCTTATAATTTTCTGCATACAGGTCTTTTGTCTCCTTAGGTAGGTTTATTCCTAGGTATTTTATTCTTTTTGTTGCATCCACTCAGAATAGTTCTTCCACCCCAGGTACCTGGGGGAGATGGTGAGTACCACTTGGCTGCGTAGCCCAGTGGAACGATTCCTCCACAAGGCAAAGCTGTGGGGGATGGGTGCAGTTCCTAGCTCAAACTCCATGGCCTCCCACTGAACTTAACAAGTTTCTGTAGATTTTCTTGAATAAATGCTTCTCAATCTGCTGTAAGATCTCCCATCAATCTCCAGACACTTTGAATGATTGTCTGCTAATTTTGGCCAACACAATACATCTCTCTCTTGGTGAACTTTTCCCCAAGCCTGTCCTTACAACACTATCCTGAAAGGCCTGCCTCTCCTTATCAGTGTTTTTTAAGTATGCATAAAGGTTTTCCTCACAGAATTTCAGTTTATACACACCTTGTCAGGCATAGCTCTACTGCATAAAGTGGGTTCCTCCCATCCTGAAGAGTTGGAAATTGAGATGCATCCATTCCAGTGCCCTGCAAAAGAGCCAGCGAAGAGCCTTGAGGCAGTGAACTTGAGTCTTGTCTTTTTGCAGAAGATGTAAATTCGAGATCCTTGCCAAGGAATATCTAGAGGAATTCGAAAAGCAAGCACAACTCTGATGATTTCTAGATATTAAATCATGAGTCAGGGCAAGAGGGAGTGTTGCAGCTTGAAGTGAGTGGGCAGCAAGACAGAGAGGTCTGTGTTTCCTGCTGGCCTCCCTCCTTCTGAGTGACACATTTTTCTTAGACATGCTAATAGAATTTTCTCTGTGGAAGAAAAAGTTAACAAACACAACCATAACAGCAACAAAAGCATTGCATTGGGTTGGGATTTTTAGAAAATTAACTGTCAGAAGTCACTTTATTTAAAAAAATCTGCAGAGAAACAGAGCAGTTAGAGGGTGACTGTAAGGTATATAACTGAAAAATAAACTTTCACATTTATTAGCTTTGGAGGAATCCTTCTCTTCTCCTTGTGAGGTAGGAGCTTAATGAAAAATGAGTAGAGTTAAGGAAAGAAAAATGCATTCATGTTGAAACAATTTTTCTTTAGCTTTCGATCTTCCTGACAAGTATGAGATATCTTGGTTGGAGAAAACTCATCAGTTCCCCACTTAAATCCTCAATTCACATAACTGCTTAATTTCACAGTTAGAAAAAGTACACTTATTTCAAAGTTCTGTAGATATGGAGGATGCATCACGCTCTGAAGTTGGCTAGAACTTTTCACAAAACTGTCTTCTGTCTGTGTTCATCCCACCATCAGGGCAGGAGAGTGTGTGATTGAGAGAGAACAGTGTAATTCACAGGATGTTAGGGAGAAGGCCTGCAAAGTATAGCTGTTCCAACCCCCAACACCATGGAGAAAAGAGACAAAGGCACAGACACTGTAGTAGGAAGTGATATTGAAGAACACTAGCTTTGGAATCAAGCAGGCCTGAATTAAACTCTGGGTTAGAACCTCTGTGTCTTAATTTCTTAATCTGTATAAAGGGGATAATATTAGTACCCTCCACACAGGGTTAGTGTGATGAGTAGATTAAAAAAATGTACATGTAATGCCCTGCTATGGTATCTCATCTCCAAAGCAGCCGCCATCAATTCATTCCCTCCTTGTCAACTGGGAGTTGAATCAAGGCTAGCCTGTGACTGCTTAGCCCAATAGAATTGGGCCGTAGTGATACTATGCCCGTTATGGGACTAACTTTTTTTTTTTTTTTTTTTTTTTGTGGTATGCGGGCCTCCCTCTGTTGTGGCCTCTCCCGCTGCGGAGCACAGGCTCCGGACGCGCAGGCTCATTGGCCATGGCTCACGGGCCCAGCCGCTCCGCGGCATGTGGGATCCTCCCAGACCGGGGCGCGAACCCGGTTCCCCTGCATCGGCAGGCGGACGCGCAACCACTGCGCCACCAGGGAAGCCCGGGACTAACTTTTAAGGAGACTGGAAGCTTCCACTTCCTTTCTCTTCATACGCTCTCATTTGAGATTCTTCCTCTCAGAAACCAGACACCATGCTATAAGTAGTCCAAACAGTTGTGTGCTGGAAAATGTTTAACAGCCAGCTCTACAGAAAAAAGGTAATAATTTGTAGTATATGCTGATTTCCTTGGTGTAATACTCCTCCCAAGGCTGAACACAGACTACAACATGTAGCACTGAACATAAAGTTGGTAAGAGATGCACGGATACAGTAGATATAAACAGTCACAAGAGCATAGATTATTAAAATGTAGTAAAATAATTTGGAAGTGATGAGTTCTGAGTACCAGCATTATTTTTAATATAATTTATTTAATTATAAGTTTATATAATTTAACTTTTAATAATGGCTCACAAAATTCCTGAAAGTGTAATAAGAGTTGGTTCTCAAGTGTTGATACAAGCTGGCTCCAGTACACCATAAACTGGATCCAGTGTACCACTTAGCCTAAGCCAGTGAGAGAGGCCATGTGTAAGGAGGAGCCTCACCTGACTCAAGGGACCCCCAAATGACAACAACCCCAACAGACCAGTCCATGGTAGCATCAACTGTGAGCCATGTGAGGGAGCCATCTTGGACTTCCAGCCCAGCCTAGCCTTCAGATGACTCCAGTCCCAGCTGCCATCTGACTGCACCTGCATGAGAGACTCCAAATGAGAAGTGCTCAGCTGAGGTCAGCGACACAAAGAACCATGAGAGATAACAACAAATTGTCGTCTTAAGTCATTAAGTTTTGGGGTTTTTTGTTATGCAGCGGTAGATAACTAGAAGACTGGCTTATGGAAATTGCTCAATAAATAACAGATGTCACTGGTTTTTTTTTTCTTTTTTTGGCTTCGCAAGCGTATGGGATCTTAGTTCCTGGACCAGAGATCAAACCCGCGCCTCCTGCAGTGGAAGTGCGGAGTCTTAACAACTGGAGTGCCAGGAAAGTCCCAGATGTTATTGTTTTGATTGTTGTAATTACTGGCAGATTAATTTTAACTGTTTCAAGCAATGGAGATTATTTATTCTACAGCTAATAAGGGAGGATTCCTTTTGTTGCTTTTGCTTGGGGACTTAGAATTTTTACACGATGAGTGTAATTTGTCCTGGATTTTACTTAAAAACCATACCACTCCCGATGAAAAGTCTGTAGTTACTTTCCACAATATAGTTAGTCTTCCACTGGCCTGTTGTTTACTTTCATTCTGCCATAGCAGGGACTGCATGAAGTGAAGTCACATCACTGAAGCCCAAAGAATAATGACCCAGGTAGGCAGCTCTGGCTATCCCATTTACAACAAAGCCTGAACAATCTAATAAGAGCAGTAGAAAGATCTGTGAATGAGCATATGCTCTATTTTTCTTTCATCCCTAGTCTTATTGTTTTCTCAGTTTCTTTAACTGACGAGAAGATAGATGTAACAGGGACAAATTATTAATTTTGAAGTAATTTCAACTTATTCAATCTTCTCCCTTCCTTCCATCTCGGAGAGAACTCTGCTGCCTCAGTTCCTATGTAAGCCACTGTTGGGCAGATTGGGGTTATGATTAAGGAGGGAAAATTGAGGGGATCTCAGTGAAGATTGCTTAATTTACATTGACAAGGACAGAGAGTTATTTGTAAGGATGGGGGCAATAAAGCAAGAAATGAGAGGAAAAGGGGAGGAAGTAAAAAAATAGCCTGTGTGGGCTATGTTGGGGATAAAGTTGTGGAAGGCTTGGGGTAGGAGAGAGAGATTTGGGGAGATGCTGACAACTGTGGAGGACATTGAAAGAGAGGGAGAAACAGAGAGAGAAAGAGTTGGTTATTTGTAATGTAACTTGGGTTAAGTGTGTTATGAGTGTAATCTCTCTGAAATTTTTCTCAATAGAATGTATTTTTCAATTCTTTTCCATTATATATTAAAAATTTTTTTTAATGAATTTATTTTATTTTATTTATTTTTGGCTGCGTTGGGTCTTCCTTGCTGCGCGCGGGCTTTCTCTAGTTGCGGTGAGCGGGGGCTACTCTTCGTTGCGGTGCACGGGCTTCTCATTGCGGTGGCTTCTCGTTGCGGAGCACGGGCTCTAGGTGCGCGGGCTTCAGCAGTTGTGGCGCACGGGCTCAGTAGTTGTGGTGCACGGGCTTAATTTCTCTGCAGCATGTGGGATCTTCCTGGACCAGGGCTTGAAGCCATGTCCCCTGCATTGGCAGGCGGATTCTTTTTTTTTTTTTTTTTTTTTTTTTGAGTTATTTTTAGTATTCAGGATTTCTTTTATAAATTTTATTTATTTTTGGCTGTGCTGGGTCTTCGTTTCTGTGCGAGGGCTTTCTCTAGTTGCGGCGAGCGGGGGCCACTCTTCATCGCAGTGCGCTGGCCTCTCACTGTCACAGCCTCTCTTGTGGCAGGCAGATGCTTAACCACTGTGCCACCAGGGAAGCCCTTCCATTATATTTTGATTACTGGACTTGAATGTGAGTGTTTTAAGCTAGGAGGGCACCACAAGGGAGCCCAGCTTTATATAGTTATACCGAACTAAAATCTAATTTTGCCTAGTTTTGTATTTCTTTAATGAAGCTCTTTAACAGTGGGTGATGATCCAATCAAAAATCTATTTTAAAAAAGCATTTATGAGATATAAAGACATTTGAACACTGAATATTTGATGATGTTGAATATTATTGTTAACTTTTAAAAGAAATGATACTGGTATTGTGGTTTTGACAAACAAGGGTCCTTTGGTTTAGAGATGCATACTGAAGTATTCATGGATGAAATGATATGATGTCTGGGTGGTGCTTTAAAATAATCTGGGGTTGAGGGAAGGTAGGTGGGATTGTAGATAAAATAAAATTAGCTCTTCCTTGACCCTTGTCAATGAAGCTACGTGATTCATGAGACACATGGGGATTCTTTATACTATTCTCTCTACTTTTGCGCATATTTTAAAATTTCCATAATAAAAGCGAAGAAAAAAGTAGATGAGTTCATATCTATTGTTCTCACTCTCTAGAAAAATCTAAGTCGCTTTTTATTGTTATGTGGTCCATATTTGCTTTTGTTCTGTGTGTTGCTGGTTTTTGACAGAAAAACATAATCATCATCCTTGATTATGAAAACACAGACTGAGTGTGATATTTGAGTACAGGTGGGATCTACTTAACTCAATCCAATACTCAAAAGTCTTAACTTAATTAGACTCTAATTGCAAGATAATCTTTAGTGACAAGAAAGGTTTCCCTGGGGGAGTATTTAAAAAAGGATTTAATGAATAAAAATTTGACTTATGTGCTACTTTCTGGGACTCCATCGATTGTAGAAATTAAGGTCCAGCGTTTCGTTTTGCAAATTTTGTTAACTTGGTATATATTTCCATTTCACTGCCTTTACTTTTTAAAGGGAAAGAAGCAGAACAGAATGGCCCAAAACTAGGTAATGCAGGTCTTACGTTTCAATTTTCTTTCCCCAGAGAATGCGAACAATGTTGCAGAGCACATTTTAAATTTAATCAATGAATCAACTCTTCTGGATGAAGAAGAAACATAGATTATTGTTTTGAAAGTGTCCGATATTTCACAATGTGAATAAGTGTGAAGCTAACCCAGACTATATTACAAATAATTAATTCTGCTTTGGGAAAGCAAAACAATTCAGCATCTGATCTGCAGGAAGTAAGCAATGAATAAGTACTAATACTTTGGTAAAATAAGTTTTCAAAATATTTAAAATATTAATTCCTTTGCATACAGTCATCACCAATTTTAAAGGTTAGGTAGCTATGCACTGAAAGCTCAGTTGGTATAATACAATGGGGTCACCCTCCTGGAATCCCAATTGTGAAAGAATGCATTCAAATTCTAACTGAACCTTAATGATAGCAACTTTCCAAATAAATAGTTACCTCAAACCAAACATCCAATCTATTTCCCCTTCCTGGTGCTCCCCCAATGTTCCCCATTTCTATAAAATGCATCCACCCAATGCTCAAGCAAAAAACTTGAGAAGGACACTAGTTACCTCCGTGTACCTCACAGCCAATCAATAACCAAGTCTTGTACGAGGCACTGGACATGATTTTTTTTAATCCCTTAGATATTCCTGGAATCCATCTACATCTCTCCGTCGCCACCACAACCACCCTATTCCTAGCTCCATTTCTCTCAGCTGACCTTCTACAATAACCTCTTAACTGGTCTCCCAGCCTCTGCTCTTGCCTCTCTATGGTCTATCTTCTACAAAGTCACCAGAATGATATTTTATTGCATATATCAGATCATGTCATTCTCTTGCTTTTGAAACCACTCAGTGACTTTCTGCTACATATAGACTAAAATCCAAATTTCTTGGCCTATGAAGCCCTACAGGATCTGGCTTTACATATAACAATTTCATTTAAACTTTAAAACAGTCTTTTGAGATGGGAGCTCATATTATTGACTTTGCAGGTGAGGAGACTGAAGCTCGATGAGGTCATTTGATTTGCCCACACAGTTAGAAATTAGAGGAGCTAAGCTTTAGACTTCAGCTGCTCTGGCTCCAAAGTGTGTGCTCTTATCTACTAATTTCTTTTTTTTTTTTTTTTTTGCCTTTAACAAACCCCTTTATTTCACTTTTTTTATTGGGATATAGTTGTTTTATGAGACACAGACGTAGAGAACAAACGTATGGACACCAAGGAGGGAAAGGGGGTGTGGGATGAATTGGGAGATTGGGATTGACATATGTACACTAATATGTATAAAATAGATAACTAATGAGAATCTGCTGTATAGCACAGGGAACTCCACTTCGCTGTACAGTAGAAACTATCTACTAATTTCTAAGCAATACAAATATAGTGATTAAAACTCAAATAAAAGTCTTACATTGAGGAAATCTTGGAAGGAGGATGGGTTTTACATGAAAGAGTTAGGGATGCTCTTCTCTATCTGTCTGTCCTTGCAGAATTCTGATGATAATTGAGCGTGCTGGTCACAAGATGGAGTTTCACGGGAGGACAGCAAATCTGACGGTGGCCAAGCTGGCTTTGGCTTTCCTGCGGGTGGACCACACATTTGAAGGCATGACCTTCAGCATTCACTCCTACAAAGAAAGCACAGACCCTGAGGTGAGTGCAGCTCAGGGTATTGAGAGCCAATCAAACAAGCACTGCTCCAAGTGTCCGTTCATTTACTCCTTGGAAGGAGACGGGGTACTTTTTTAACCTTCAGGGAATCTTATAAAATACAAATATCCCAGGGGAGATTCATATATAACCCTTAGTAGGCCAACATCTTGGTTGGAATGGTGTCCATGAACTGTACTGTGATACTACCTTTGGCCCTGTGGCCCCAAATCATCTCAAATGTCAGTTTATCATTAGCTGCCATTTATGGAGCACTTACTATTTGTTGGGCATTGTGCTACTATTTTATCTGTACAGATGAGGAAACAGAGAAGTTAAATAACTTGCCCAAAGACACACAGCCTAATGGCTGAGCCAGGAGTCAAATTTATGTCTGTCTGGCTTTAAAGTCTGGGCCCTTTCCCCTACTCCACACTACCGCAGCCTTTGGCCACCAACCCATGTTCAGAACAATTTGGGAGAGCAGCATTTTTAAATTTATAGTTAAAAAATTATAAAATTTACATACGGGGAAATGCATAAATTTGAAGTATACATTCTCTGATTTTTGACAAATATGTACATCTGTGTAACTCAAACCCCTATCAAGATATAGAACATTACTATCATCCCTGAAAGTCCCCTTGTGCCCATTCCCAGTCAATCCCTGCAACTGCTACTTCCATTGCCAGCCACTGTTCTGATATTTTTTTTAACCATAGTTTTGCCTGCTCTAGAACTTTCTATAAATGAATCATATAATATATACTGTCTTGTATAAGGCTTCTTCCAGGTACTATAATGGGATTTTTTTTTTGAGATTCATTCTTTTGTTTCCATAGTTTATTCTTTTTATTGCTGAATAATATTGCATTGTATGGATATACCACAGATTGTTTGGATTGTTACTAGTTTGGGGCTATTATGTTTAGGGCTTCATTGAAGATTCATGGAAAAGTCTTTGTGTGGACATATGTTTTCATATATCTTGAGTAAATACCTAGAAATGGAATTGCTGGCTCATAAGATGTATGTTTAAATTTGTAAGAACCTACCATACCATTTTCTAAAGTGGTTAATGATGTGGAGTGATTTTTCATTTTTGTATTGGCGTTTTGTATATCTTCTTTGGTGAAGTATCTGTTAAAATCTTTTGCCCATTTTTCAATTGGGTTGTTTGTCTTCTTATTGAGTTGTAAGTACATTTTGCAAGTTCTGGATACAAGTCAGATATACATTTTGAAAATATTTTCTTTGTGGCTTACTTATTCATTTCTTCAGTGCTGTCTTTTGATGAGTATAAGTTTTAATTTTGATGAGGTATAATTTATCAGAATTTTTCTTTTATGAATAACAATATATGACTTGTTTAAGAAATCTTTGCCTACCGGCAGCTCAGGAAAATATTCTCCTATGCTTCCCTTTAAAAGATCTATGGTTTTAGTTTTTATGTTTAGGACTATAATCCTAATTAATCAAATTTAATTTTGTGTATGGTGTGGTGTATGGTTTGGAGTTAGTTTTGTCCCATATAGATATCCAGTTATTCTAGCATCATTTATTGAAGACTTTTCTTTCCCCATTGGCTTGCTTTGGCACCTTTGACAAAATATCAAATACTCATGTAAATGTAAGTTTACTTCTGAGCTTTCTATTAGGTTCCATTAATTTTTTTGTATTGGGTTGGCCAAAATGTTCATTTGTTCTTTTCCGTAAGATGGCTCTAGTAGCACCTAACTGTCTTTAACTTCATTCAAAACAATGTTGTTAGATTGTGCTGTGACAGCTGTCATATCGGCGTGCATTAAAAAAAAAATCAAAATTGGTGAAATTTTGTGAAGCCATTTTTTAAAATAAATTTATTTATTTATTATTTATTTTTGGCTGTGTTGGGTCTTCCTTGTTGCACACAGGCTTTCTCTAGTTGTGGCGAGCAGGGGCTACTCTTCTTTGCGGTGTGCGGGCTTCTCACTGTGGTGGCTTCTCTTGTTGCGGAGCATGGGCTCTAGGCACTCGGACTTCAGTGGTTGTGGCACGTGGGCTCAGTAGTTGTGGCACGTGGGCTCAGTAGTTGTGGCTCACGACCTCTAGAGTGTAGGCTCAGTAGTTGTGGCGCACAGGCTTAGTTGCTCCACAACATGTGGGATCTTCCCGGACCAGGGCTTGAACCCGTGTCCTCTGCATTGGCAGGCAGATTCTTAACCACTGCGCCACCAGGGAAGTCCCTGTGAAGCCATTTTAATATTGAAGATGGAAGAAAAAAAGCAACATTTTAAGCATATTATGCTTTATCATTTCAAGAAAGGTAAAAACGCAACTGAAATGCAAAAAAAGATCTGTGCAGTGTATGGAGAAGGTGCTGTGACTGATTGAACGTGTCAAAAGTGGTTTGTGAAGTTTTGTGTTGGAGATTTCTCGCTGGACGATGCTCCACAGTCAGGTAGACCAGTTGAAGTTGATAGAGATCAAATCGAGACATTAATTGAGAACAATCAACGTTATACCACGCGGGAGATAGCCGACATACTCAAAATACCCAAATCAAGTGTTGAAAATCATTTGCACCAGCTTGGTTATGTGAATCGCTTTGATGTTTGGGTTCCACATAAGTTAAGCGAAAAAAACCTTGACCGCATTTCCGCATGCAATTCTTTACTGAAATGTAATGAAAACGTTCCGTTTTTAAAACAAATTGTGCCGGGCAATGAAAAGTGGATACTGTACAGTAATGTGGAACGGAAGAGATCGTGGGGCAAGCGACATGAACCACCACCAACCACACCAAAGGCCGGTCTCCATCCAAAGAAGGTGATGTTCTGTATATGGTGGGATTGGAAGGGAGTCCTCTATTATCAGCTCCTTCCGGAAAACCAAACGATTAATTCCAACAACTACTGCTCCCAACTAGACCAACTGAAAGCAGCACTCAACGAAAAGGATCCAGAATTAGTCAACAGAAAATGCATAATCTTCCATCAGGATAACGCAAGACCGCATGTTTCTTTGATGACCAGGCAAAAACTGTTACAGCTTGCCTGGGAAGTTCTGATTCATCCGCCGTATTCACCAGACATTGCCCCTTCGGAGTTCCATTTATTTTGGTCTTTACAAAATTCTCTTAATGGAAAAAATTTCAATTCCCTGGAAGACTGTAAAAGGCACCTGGAACAGGACTTTGCTGAAAAAGACAGAAAGTTTTGGGAAGATGGAATTATGAAGTTGCCTGAAAAATGTCAGGAGGTAGTGGAACAAAACAGTGAATATGTTGTTCAGTAAAGTTCTTGGTGAAAATGAAAAATGTGTCTTTTTTTTCTACTTTAAAACCGAAGGAAACTTTTGGCCAACCCAATAGATTCTTATGCCATTATCACACTATCTTTATTCCTGTAGTCTTGAAGCCAGGTAGTGTGATTCCTTCAACTTTGTTCTTTCTCAAGATTGCTGTGGTTATTCTAGGCCTTTTGCATGTCCATGTGAATTTTCAAATGTGCTTATCAATTTGTACAAAAAACTTGCCGAGATTTATTGGGATTGAGTTGAAGCTATTGATCAATTTTGGGAGAATTGATTTCTTAGTAATAGTGAGTCTTGTAACATTTATCCAGGAACATTTATTCAGGTTTATTTTAGTTTCTCTCAGCAATGTTTTGTAGTTTTAAGTGGAGAGGTATTGCATGTCTTCTGTTAAATTTATTCTGAATATTTTATGCTTTTTGATGCTGCTGCAGATGGAGTTGTTTTTAAATTTAATTTTCCAATTATTTGCTGCAAGCATTTGAAAATAAAATTGATATGCTGTATGTATATCTATCACCTATCTCTATCTATCTATCTATCTATCTATCATCTATCTGGCATCTATCTATCCATCTATCATCTATCTAAATTTTGCATCCTATGAATTAGCTAAACTCACCTATTAGTAGTAGTAGTTGTTTAAGAGATCCCTTAGGCCTTTCTGTGTAATGCCATCTGACAATGGAGACAGTTTAATGTCTTCCTTATTGATTTTTATTCCTTTTATTCCTCTTTTTGACCTTATTTTGATTTTAGTACTTGCAATAAAATGTTGAATAAAATAGTTAAAGTAGACGTCCTTGTCTTGTTCTTGATATCAGGAGAAAAGTGTTCACTATTTTGCCATTACTGTAATATTAGCCATGGTTTTGTTTTGCTGTGTTTTTTAGATGCCCTTTATTTGATTGAGGAAGTTACCTTCTGTTCCTAGTTTGCTGAAAAATTTTATTGTGAATGGTTGTTGAATTTTGTTAAATGCTTTTTCTATATCTCTTGAAATAATCATTTGGCGTTTCTCCTTTATCTTCTAATATGGTGAATTAATTAATTTTAGGATGTTAAACCAATCTTGTATTCCTGGAAGAAACCCTACTGGTCATGATGTATTATCATTTTTACATATTGGTATTTTCAACTTGCTAATGTTTTAAGTATTTTTGCAATTATATTCATGAAGGATGTTGCTCTGAAATTTTTTTTTTCTAATTGCTTTATCAGGCTTTAGATTGGGGTTTTGTCTACTTTACAAAACTCTTTCAGAAAGAGTTTGTGTAACATTGGTGTTATTTCTTCATTAAACGCTCGATAGGGTTCACTAGGAAACTCTCTGGTTCTGGAATTTCTTTATGGGAAGTATTTTGATAACAAATCCAATTTATTTAATGGACATGGAGCCATTCCGATGTTCTATTCATCTTGTGTCTGTTTTGGTTAGTTACATTTTTCTAAGAATTTATTTCAGTTAGCTTATAAAGTTTATTGGCAAAAGTTGTTCATAACATTCCCAAATTTCTTTTTTTTAACATCTTTATTGGAGTATAATTGCTTTACAATGGTGTGTTAGTTTCTGCTTTATAACAAAGTGAATCAGCTATACATATACATTTTTTTTTTTTTTTAGATTCCATATATATGTGTTAGCATACGGTATTTGTTTTTCTCTTTCTGACTTACTTCACTCTGTATGACAGACTCTAGATCCATCCACCTCACTACAAATAACTCAATTTCGTTTCTTTTCATGGCTGAGTAATATTCCATTGTATATATGTGCCACATCTTCTTTATCCATTCATCTGTCAATGGACACTTAGGTTGGGAAGCGCAGAGTCTTAACCACTAGACCACCAGGGAAGTCCCCTGCCCCACTTTTTAAGAAAAGCATTGCTCAATAAACTGTGAGACAAGTGCCTAATGACATTTTAAAAAATTAATTAGTTTATTTATTTTGGCTGTGCCGGGTCTTAGTTGCGGCATGTGGGATTTCCCCAACCAGGGATTGAACCCAGGTCCCCTGCATTGGGAGTGCGAAGTCTTACACGCTGGACCACCAGGGAAGTCATCTTAATGTTATTGTGTTGGGTTCTTTTCTGTTATTTTTTTCCCCACTCTCAGAACTGTATGGGAGAAAGTGGCCTGCTTTTGAAGACTGGCCTTTATTTCTGAGAATAATGACAAATCACCTTATTTGTCATTCCTCTTTCCACCTCTGTGAATACCCAGGTGGAAGCAGATCAAAGACAGAGAAGCAAGGATAGGTTGAGAAAGGAAAAGGGGTGTGTGTGTGTGTGTGTGTGTGTGCCTGGGTCTGTGTGCCCCCGGGTCACATCCTGGCCTGTGATCTGAGTGTACGCGTGTGTGTAAAAGGTGTCGCATAGCTGGTGGAGCTAGTTCCCACCCTTCAGCCCTCCGTGTGATCATCCGGGGCTGAGGCTGGGGGTAGGGCGGGAGGTGGGCAAGATTTCAAGCTGATGGGTGATGACTCCAGTTTTCATTTCCTGGCTTTTCTTGGCAGATTTCCCTAGACGAAGTCCCTCTGGGGAGGGTTTTGGCCTCCATATACTTACCTAAATCACTGAGGGAGAGAATTCCTCTTAGCAACTTACACACCATCTTATTTAATTTTTTTGGCCAAACTTCACTCTTTAAGGTAAGTTCTTGCCTCTGGTAACTGTCATGAACTGCCATATGGTGACTCACTGTAATTAGGAACTCTTGCTATTTCCATGATGTTCTGTTTATTTTCGAATATGCTCTCTGATTTATTCCACAAGACTCCCAGCACAACCCCTGGCTCTCAACATGAATCAATGTCTACTTTACTACTTTTTTTTTTTTTTTTTTGCGGTACGCGGGTCTCTCACTGCTGTGGCCTCTCCCGTTGCGGAGCACAGGCTCCGGATGCGCAGGCTCGGCGGCCATGGCTCACGGGCCCAGCCGCTCCGCGGCATGTGGGATCTTCCCGGACCGGGGCGCGAACCCGTGTCCCCTGCATCGGCAGGCGGACTCTCAACCACTGCGCCACCAGGGAAGCCCTCAATGTCTACTTTAATGATGTCTCCCAGTTTTTCATTTTCACAGCTTCTCAGCTTTGGAAGGGACCTTAAGGATTATCTGGTAACCAAACGGAGGCCTCAAGATGTTTCAAAACCAGAAAAGAACAGCAAGTTCTCCTGATGAAATGCCATTTCGGCTTGTCGGTGCTTCCCTCCCAAATCTCCCCTGGCTCCGCAAAGCCAACATGCCCATCTCTTGGGCCAATTTATTTGAAGCTGAGTTGTATCCAGCAGGCTCTTGACTACAGACATTGTTGCTCTTTCCTACCACCTCCACAGAACCTTCTCTAAGGGCTACAGTCCTCACCCGTATTAAAACAGAGAGGCAGTACGATGTGGAGGTTAACGACATGGACCCTGGGGCCTGAAGCAGAATTTAAAGGTGGCTATGCCACTGTCTACCCGTGTGAACTTGTGGGCAAGTTTCTCGAGCCCCAGTGCCTTTGTTTCCTCCTATGTAAAACAGGGGAACAGTAGTACCTCACTGGGCTGTTGAAGGGTTAAAAGAGTTAATACATATAAAATGCTTAGAATATTGCCTGGCACATAATTAACACCATATAAGTGTTTGCATTGATTTTATTATTTGCCTATTTTGGGTCTCTGCCTAACAAAAAGCCCATTTCTTCAGCCTGCTCTGTCTCATCTTGCTGTTGAGAAGACAGCAGTGTTTGCATGACTTTTTTTTGTTTTTGTTTGCTTTTAAAATTTATTTATTTTATTTATTTACTTTTGGCTGCATTGGGTCTATGTTGCTGTGCGCAGGCTTTCTCTAGTTGTGACGAGCGAGGGCTACTCTTCTTTGCGGCACGCAGGCTTCTCATTGCGGTGGCTTCTCTTGCTGCGGAGCACAGCCTCTAGGAGTGCGGGCTTCAGTAGCTGTGGCTCACGGGCTCCAGACCGCAGGCTCAGGAGTTGTGGCGCACGGGCTTAGTTGCTCCGCGGCATGTGGGATCTTCCCGGACCAGGGCTCGAACCCGTGTCCCCTGCGTTGGCAGGCGGATTCTTGACCACTGCGCCACCAGGGAAGCTCCTGCATGACGTTGTTGATGATCGCTATTAATGGTTATTATTTACACTTAATATCTCATCTACTTCTCACAAGAAACCAAGACTCAAAGAGTGCTGTGATCTGAATGTTTGTGTCCCCTCAAAATTCGTGTGTTGAAATCCTAACCCCCAAGGTGTTGGTATTAGCAAGTGGGTCGTTTGGGCGGTGATTAGGTCATGAGTCTGGGGCCCTCATGAATGGGAATTATGCCCTTATAAAAGAGGCCCCAGAGAGCACCCTTACCCTTTCCACCATGTGAGGACACAGCAAGAAGGTGCCATCTATCAACCAGAAAGCAAGCCTTCACTAGAACCCAACCATGTAGGCATCTTGATCTTGGACTTTCAGCCTCCAGAACTGTGAGAAATAAATTTCTGTTGTTTATAAGCCACTTAATCTGGACTTTGTTATAGCAGCCCTAACAGACTAAGACAGAGAAGTTAAGTAGTTTTGTCCAAGGTCACACAGCTAGGAAGTGGCATAGCTAGGAATCAAACCCAGGATGTCTGACTCCAAAGTTCAAGTATTTAAGTGCTTCATACATTAATACCTGGGTGTGTTTGCATTTTCTAAGGATGCTATCCAAAGAAATGAATTTCTAATGATCAAATTTTCACAGAGTTATTTTGGGGGAGGTTGTACTGAGCCAGCTTAAACATACCACGTACCAACTCAAATATAACATATTATCTCTAGCTATGTCTGTATGATGCTCAGTTCTCCTGGAATTCTGTAACTGCTCCCCCTCTATCTAAATTCTATTTGTTCCTGTGGGCTTAGCTCAAATTCCACCCAGGAAGTTTGCCTGGAGTTCATGAGTCCCTGCTCTCCTCCTCACCCCCCTGCTTGTATTCTTGTCTTACACCTCTGCCTAGCTTCTAGATTGGTGTTCCCAAGGAGGTTGTGGCATACGTCATGGCTCAGGCATGTTTTATTTTCATGGCACCTAGCACAAGGCTAGGTACCCAACAGGTTTTCAGTAGCTATATATTTATTAGACCTTTTCTTAATGGAAATAATAGGTTGGACCCAGGACAGGCCAGTTAATGAACAAATAATTTTAATAAAAATTAAGAATGTGGTTCATAGCACTCAGACCCTTTTGGTAAGCTTGTAATTTCTCTGTATCATCTCAGATGCCATTATTTTAGTCTTAGTTTCTCTTCTTTCTTCAGAGAGCTGTGCTTGTGTTGTAGAATAAAAGATAAACCTGTTTTGCATAGATTTCACACCTAATAAGTCATTTTTATTCACTAACACCTTCCACTGAAAGAGATTAAAGATCTTGGCCAAAATTAGCCTTCAGACGTCATAGTGCTAGATGAAGGAGGATTAGAAGTAGCCTACCATCAATTTCAGAACCGGAAGGGTCCTTATAATTCATCATGTCCCATCTCCTCATTTTACCAGTGAGGATATTGAGACCCAGAGAGGAGAAGGGACCTGCTGGAGGTGACACAATTTATTCATTTATTCACCCAGTTATCTGCTGGAGGTGACACAATTTATTCAATATTCACCCAGTTATTTATTCAGTTAGGAAATAGTTATTAAATTCCTACTATGCGTCTTGTGCGGTGTTGGATGGCGGGGGGGAGGTTCTCACATGGAAGGGAGTGACCTGAGGCTGGGACCTGGGCTACCGTTTTGGGGGAGTAAGCACTTACAAGAGATGCCACCGTTTAACTACATCCCATCCCCACCCCCAAGTTCTGAGTCTCACAGCCCTGCTTTCACACTGCTTCTTCTAACATCTTTTAATCAAAATCTTAACTGTCATTACAGCATACTGCCTTAAAGATCGCTGATAAGACACCACTCCTGGAAAACACATGCCTCCTCTTCCACCCCTCCACTAGTGGGCAGCCCTCAGGGAGAGGGACAAAGCACGAGGCAAGTACAATATGGCGCAGGGGCTCTGGAAGCACGGGGATGGCACCTACCCCCGTGTGGGAGCTCAGGAAAGGCCAACTGTAGAAGAGGCAGCAGCTGAGACCCAAGGTTGAGTACCAGCTAGAAGATGAAAAAGGGTGAGGACAAGGAGGGAGGAGTGTTTCAGGCAGAGGACACTGCTTCTGTAAAGGTTCAGAAGTGAAATAGGTACAGCTGGAGCCTAGAACCAGAAGGTGGAAGAGTGGGCAATGGTTTACTTCCTTTCCCTGCACAGCTGCCATTTTGTAAGTCAAGGAAATAAAGCCAGACAGCAGGTTAATTCAGCCCTGGGTCACAGCGTGTTTCTCCAACTTTGGCCTTTTCACTATAGAAAGCTACAGCTCTTAGACTAAGTTGGGAGGGTTGTTAGATATCGTTTGGTCCACCTGCCTTCATGTCACCAATGTCCCAGAAAAGGGAAGGGACTATTGAGGAACAAGAGGGCCTGGGCTAGGACTTGGTCTTTTGACTGTCGGCCAGGGCCCGTTCCACCGTATCTTGCTGCAGACCCTCCTCTACATCAGACCAGCCCAGAGGAATTCCTCTGGGAAGGGAGCACTGAACCATCGGGCTGGCTTTGGAAGAACAGAGCTGGTCAGGAACAGGAAGTAGCTTCCTAGGGGAGCCCAAGGCTGTGTTGATAGTTCCTCATTTCTCAGTGGCTGCAGGAATCAGAAATTTGAGAGCTTGGCATCTTCTAAGAGTGCCCAGAGGGCTCCTCAAGGGACATCTGGTCTCCACTCCTCTAGGCTTTCTTGGCAAGTACTCAGAGGTTTTGCTTCCTCTTCCTCCTGTCCTGCACCTGCCCCATCGCTCGTCTCTTCAGGTGTGCCCCAGAAATGGCACCCTCCCAGCTGCCTTGGCCTGTGCCACTTTGGCCCTGTTAATTAGCAAGCTCTGCATCTCAATGGCTACATTCTATTTTGTTTCCTTTGTACCCTGCCCTATCATTCACCAGCTCTGTGACTTTATTCAAGTTTTTGAGCCTCCCCAAGCCCCAGTTTATCTGAAAAAATGCCTAGGTTGTTCCAGTGAAGACTGAAGATAGGGCATGTGGGAAACACTCGACAAAGTAACTGGCTCACCGTGGGTACAAGATAAAATCCCTGCTGTGTGCTAGGCCGTGCGGGGGACACCAGGACACACAATGCCTATGTTCAGAGTTCATGGTGTCCTAGGGAGAAGACTTGTTCCAAGCTGGATGGTAATCAGCCCGCTTCCATTGCCAGTGAGGATGGAACAGGAAGAGGTTTGTAACTAACCCGTGATGGGTTTATGTTCCTTGTAAGGAGGGACTCCCTCAAAGTAAGTAAGGACGGGTGAGGGTTAGAACTGGGATAAGCTGTGCAATGTCAGGGCCCGGAGAGTTATCTAGTAGGCAATAGTTTCACTTTGTTGCTAGTGCAGTACTGAGTAGCAGGTGCAAAACCAAAGTTTGTTGGATAGCTCTTTGGATATATGGCTGGATTAATGAAATGGTCTGCTGGGTATAATTTAGACCTGATGTGAAGACAGGAGATGAGCTAAGTTACCTCTAAAACTTCCTTCTTAGCTTGTGACTTTATTTTCCACATTTCTGTACCTAATGCTATGCAGTACTTCAGAATTTTAGACTGGTGATTAACATGCCAGAAATTAGAAAGGTAGGACCTGAACTCCTCTTCCTTATATGTTTCATCTGCAGACAAAAACGTCGCTAAAGCCTTAACCACCTATGTTGTGAGTGCCAGCATTTCAGGTACATCAGATACATCCATTCAAAACTTGGCCGACCCAGTGGTTATTACTCTGCAGCATGTTGAAGGGAACCGGGTAACATATCCATTTTCATCTCAGAATAAAAAAGCCTCAGAACCCCTCCCTGATTCTCCTATTAAAAATAATTTGCTACCTGGGACTTCCCTGGTGGTCAAGTGGTTAAGACTCCACGCTCCCAATGAAGGGGGCCCGGGTTCGATCCCTGGTCAGGGAACTAGATCCCACACGCATGCCGCAACTAAGAGCCCGTGTGCCACAAATAAGACCCTACGCAGACAAATAAATATTGAAAAAAAAAATTGGCTACTTAACAGATGTGATTCCAAGATGTAATGAAAATTGTCCCATTCCAGGTAGCAGAGGTGTATTGTAATTGGGGCCTTCTGGAAATAATGCCTTAGCCTAAAGGGGTAAGTAATAGTGGGTTTCTAGCGCAATGGCAGATTGGCAGGGGGTGACTTGGAGGCAGGTGGATCTTTTGGTTGTCCCATCACTCTAAACGATATTTAATTCCATTTATTTTTGAGGGAGGCAAACCACTTAATTCAAAATAATGGAACATTTTTATCCTTTGATTTTCCATGAAGAGCATTAAAATAGGTATTAATTATCACCAAAGGATTAAAACCATAGTCATATGGCATAACATAAAGAATATATTACTAAACGATCAAATTTAGCCGTGGTATAAGAATGAACTACTATTCCATTCTTTGACGTTAATGTATGTCCAGTGTGGAGTCTTAATAGCTTCCTTCATTGCCAAAGTAAAAGACCATATGGTACAGCATATTTTTCATAGATCTTAATTCTAGAAGGGAAGAGGAAGAGTAGGAGAGGGAACTTAAAAAGAAATAGATACCAAATGAAACATGTTTACTGGGTAAGATCTCTTAATTCTGGCTGGGGCCACAGCTCTCCAAGCGTCCCCCATAACCAATTTCTCATTGCCTTCCAATTCCTTGGAGATTTGCAAGAGTGTTTCAGGAATGTTCACTAGGCCTAATGATAGGCGGCTCAACCTTGTATCCATAAGGCTTGACCTCAGCTGTGAGCCCCAAATTCCACAGTTCCACAAGAAACACCCACCGCACATCAGACCTGCACTGACCATCTACAGTCTCCTCCTGGACTTTGCACCAGGAGGACGTGGCAAATTCTTACGTTACCAAATGCTTTAAAGGACACATACCAGATCACCACGCAGCAGTAACATACTATTTTCTCACTTGTAAACCCCAAGATTCTTGGGGTTCGTTTTAAAACCAACTCACAAATGGTCCGTGTGTGTGTGTGTGTGTGTGTGTGTGCGTGTGTGTGTGTCTAGTGTTTGAGAAAACATTGAGAAGAAAACATTTGTGTGTAGTTGTCATTGTATGGTAACGATCACAAGGAAAGGTATTTACCTCTGATTTTTCTTTTTTCTAGAATTATGATCAAGTTCACTGTGCCTTTTGGGACTTTGGGAATAACAGTAAGTATTTTTCTTAGCAAACTTTGGCTTTGGTTCTCAATGAGACTTTGACCCTGACCATGTTGCTATCTGGCAGTTACATGGGAGCGAGTTGTACTGAAGTTACTGTCTTATCAGACCCTACAGGGAACTCTAAATGACCAAGATACAAATATGAGTTTCATATCTAATTAGGGCATGGGAGTTTTTGTAAAACTTTCTTTTTGAGAAGAGACTTATTTTGGAGATCAGGAAAAAAAAATCACATAACTCAGCAAGCTGGAAGAAAGAAAGTTGCAAGACCCAGTGCAAAGCAGTCTTGAGCTGTTTGAAGAAAGCTGAGGGAGGAAGATCTGGCTCTTTATCTGTCTTTCCCATTAGACTTGCCACGTTTTTCCTTCTTCTCTTCTACATTGACTGTGTGACCTTGGGTGGTCCATTTACTCTCTAGTGGCTTCAATCATTTTATCTTTTCATGAAGGGAATAAGACTTTCTAGTTGGTCTCGAAGGGCCCTTCCTGCTTGGCTGGGTATGAGTCTTGGGGGACCATAAGAGAAGGGGTCGTGGAAATAATGCCATTTGCAGCAACATGGATGGACCTAGAGATTGTCACACTGAGTGAAGTAAGTCAGACAGAGAAAGACAAATACCATATGATATCGCTTATATGTGGACTCTAAAAAAAATGGTACAAATGAACTTATTTACGAAACAGAAATAGAGTCACGGATGTGAAAAATTGGTTTTTTTACATGGTTACCCGGGGGGAAAGGGGGGAGGGATAAATTGGGAGACTGGGATTGACATATACACACCACTATATATAAAATAGATAACCAACAAGGATAGCACAGGGAACTCTACTGAATATTCTGTAATAACCTATATGGGAAAAGAATCGAAAAAAAGTGGTTATATGTATATGTATAACTGATTCACTTTGCTGTACACCTGAAACTAACACAATGTTGTAAATCAACAACACTCCAATAAAAATTTTTTTAAAAAAAGAGAAGGGGTCGTGGAAGGGAATTGCTGAATGTGTTCCTCTTAAGCTTGTCATTGCCATTGGAATCTCCAGGGATATCGCCAAATCTCAGAGAATTCCCACACGGAAGCAATTGTCCCTGGAATGCCAGGAGTGGCTCTGGGACCAGTCGTTCCACCTGTGGAAGCTCTGCCTGGGACTTCTCCTTTTTTTAGTATCCTCAGAGTTCTGGGGGAAAAAGGGGGAAATTCTCTTCCCATTCGACTCCCTGGCATGTGGAGTACTACTGCTTTCCTACAACAGAGATAGCGCTGTCCTTTTCTGGTCCCCTCCAAGTCGCCCAGGATAAGATTCCTGTAAAATGATAGGCTTTGTTCCCCACAGCCTCAGTAAGTTGATCTGTGTGTTCATAATGCCTCTTGCTGGGCTCCTCCCAGGTCATCTTTGACCCCTACCCCTCTGTCCATGGATCCAGAACTTCTGGAATCTATTGTCATTATCCTGGATGGACAAATTTTGACCACACTTAGCTGCCTGCCCTAGGATAACCCCTCTGGTCTAGTACTACTCTGGAGGTTTTACTCTAAACCCGGTCTAGTATGCAAGCTCTACAGCTTCTCGAGGTATGTGGGTTAGTTCTAGAACCCTGAATATGCTTAGGAGTGAGAAACTAGGCAGGTGGCAAATAGACCAGAGGCTTTAATCGGCCCTAAGGAGTTGCAGACCATCATCTGGCTTAAATGCAAAGCACTTGAGATTATTTGAATTCTGGGTTGAGCCGGCTGTTTCAGATGTTTATTCCAGTCCCACCAAGGAGGCCCACGTGTCAGCCTATATTCCATAGCTCATGCCCTTCAAAAAGTTCTAGATCTACCTGTTTCCCCTTTGTGCTCCTTGAAAAAAGAGTCCTTACTCTGTCATTCCAGCACGGTGGTAGAACTGTTGTTCATCACTAGAGTCTGTCCTAATCTGTAGAAGAATGGGGAAAGTGAGAACCAAAGAAGTTATGCCATTTACGAAGTTCCCCACAAGTCAATTTTGCCTATTAGACTTAATTTAATTTCAGTGTTCAATTATACGGCTATCCTGCTGTCTTAACAAACGATACTAATTATAGCACACTTTGGAAAGGTACATATAATGAAAAGTTAAACATTTCTGAGAAAAGCAAAATTGCTGTGAAATTCCCTTCTGTGGCTTGCAGATGAGCAAGGTGGATGGAATTCATCAGGCTGTAAAGTAAAGGAAACAAACCTAAATTACATAATCTGTCAGTGTGACCATCTCGCCCATTTTGGAGTCTTAATGGTGAGTTGTCTCTCAATCACTCCTTGATAGAATTTTGACAACTTTTATTAGATTACAGACCAGAAATATATGTGTGAACTAAGTTGTGGAAAAGTTCCACGCAAGTGGAAAAACAGCCCCCTACCTTGTTCATTCAAAGTAGAGCAAATTGAAACAAATATTTATTTTTCTCCTTATAAAATTAATGCCTGCTTGTCAAAATTCAAACATTACAGAAAAGGTCCCTATAATCCCCCTCCCAAGAGATCACCACCTTTAACACCTTTATGTATATTCTTTCAGGTTCTTTTCCTGTGTGTATATTAATATATGTTTTTGTTTTATAAAAATGGGGTCGAATTATCCATACTGTTTTTACCACTTGCTTTTCACCTAACAATATATATTGGACAGCTTTCAGGCAAATACATATCCATCTACTTAATTTTTTAAAAATACATTTATAGTATTCCATTGTGTGGATTTAACACCATGAATTTAACCAATCCCCTGTAGGTAGGCATTTGAGTTGTTACTGTTTTTCTCCGTTAAGAACAATGCTGTAATACACATTTTTATTTGTCTTCTAATATTGGTGTAAGCATTTCTGTAGACTAAATCGATGGAAGTAGAATTGCTTCCAGTTAAAATATTAAATTGTAATAGATATTGTCTAACTGCACTGTAGGGAAGTGCATATTTTTTTAGTGCTCATGGTACTTAACCAAACAAGAGTTATCTGATCAATTCGCATATCCAGGCTTAGAGCCTCGGAGTCATTGTTAACCTTTCTATCTCCTTCGTTTCCTATGGTCCTTCCCTAACATCAGGACTTGATGCGTTTTCCTTCAAAGTGTCTCTCAGATGTGTTTCCTTCTTCTCTACCCACCCTTGAGTACTTTCTTAGTTCTCCTAAGTTACTTTATTGTACATATTATATACTAGTATCTGAATGTGTTGTGTATGAGTTGTTTCTTCTACTAATGTAGAAACTCCTTGAGGGCTGAGAGTCTGTTTTATATTTTTCTTTTTTTTTTTTTTTTTACCGTATCTATTCAACAAATAAGAGGTGCTCCAATGATACTTATTGAACTTTAAGAATTTTGTTTACTCCCCTGCAAATTGGTTAGAACATTATGGCGTGAGTCCAAAGACCAGGGCCCACAGTCCAGCTCTGTCACTAACTATCTATGTGATCTTGGTCAGGTTATTTCACTTGTTTGGACCTTACATTTGTCTTCTGAAATGCGAAAGATTGGAACAGACCAGGGTTTCTTAAACTCAGCACTCTTGCTCTTCTGGGCCAAATAATTCTTTGTTGTGGGTGCCATTTTGCGCATTCTAGGATGTTTAGCAGCATTCCTGGCCTCTACCCACTAGATGCCAGTAGCACCCTCTCCAGTTGTGACAACCAAAAATGTCTCCAGACGTTGTCACATGTCCCCGGGCAGGGGCAAAATTGTGTCCAGTTGAGAACTGCCAGAGTAGACCAGCGCTTCTTAACCTTTTATGAGTCACGAAGCTCCATTACCATCTGATGAAAGCTATGGACTGTCTTCCCAGAAAGATGTATACCATTCAAATAATTTTGCATACGATTTCAGGTCTTTTATGGTCCTCAGGTTAAGAAATTACTGGTTTATGTGATCTCTAAGGTCCATTTTGTCTCTTAATTTTAAGAAAATTATTTAAGGTCTAAGGGAAAGGAACATTTTTTGATGTTCTGCGCAGTGTTTTGGGACGCTTAGTACAGATAATAATTCATTTTGTATCCCAAATTCATATCTAGTAGTTTGGTTATATGTGAAGTGTGGAACATGTTAATGACAATAAAACCAAGGACTAAATGTTTTTCCAGTACTGTTGATGGCTCTCCATGCCCTATACACAGTAAGTTGCACTAGGCATACTCAACCAACAATATACAGTGTTATCATATATCCATGTACATACTCTGGTTTTATAAGAGCTTTAACAGAGATGCTGTACATCCTGGGAACCTCCTGGTAGTGAGCACTGGAAGTGTTTTACTATAAACTTGCCCTGGCAAATGTATAAAATACAACACACTGCATTCCCTAGGATTTATGCAGGTCTGCAGTGGATGCAGTGAACGAACGGATATTAGTGCTTATAACATACGTGGAATCATATGTGGAACATATGTGGAATCTCCTCCATTTTCCTGGGAGTTGTTGCAATAGTGACATACATAGCTTTTCAGTAAGTTGGTAGAGTCTTACTCTAAATTTAATTTGGTTTGATAGATGCTACTGGCATTGTAACCTTGTTAATTTCATGTTAATTTCACAAAAAGTTTCTTATCACAATAGGGAGAGGTCAGATCCATTAGATTATGAAGTGGGCAGGTTAAAAACAAAACAAAACAACCAAGGCTCCTCTGAAAAAGAAAAAAGATTGTAATTACATTTTAAAAAAGCAAGAGCTGGGATAGGGAGGGTGGGAGGGAGATGCAAGAGGGAGGAGATATGGGGATGTATGTATATGTATAGCTGATTTACTTTGTTATAAAGCAGAAACTAACACACCATTGTAAAGCAATTATACTCCAATAAAGATGTTTTAAAAAATCTAATGACTCAGAATTACTCAAATAAATAAATAAATAAATAAATAAATAAAAAAGCAAGAGGGTTGAGATAGGAGAAGATTTCTCTAACAGGATACAAAAACACTAAGCATAAAAGAAAAAGTTGACAAATCAGACTTCATTAAAATTAAGAACTTCTTTTCATCAAAAGATACCATGAAAATAGTGAAAAGGCAAACCACAGATTGGGAGAAGATATTCACAATGCATATATCTGACGAAGGATTTGTATGCAGAATATATAAAAACTACAGAGCAAAAGGCAAAAGAAAGACAATACAGTTAAAAATGGGCAAAAGACTTGAACAAGCACCTCACAAAAGAAGATATCCATGCATAGTCCTAACCTCTACCCAAATGGCTAACAAGCATACGACAAGGTTCTCAAAATCATTACTCATCAGAAAAATGCTAATCAAAACCGCAATTATACTTTTATGCACCCACCAGAACGGCTAAAATTAAAAATACTGAAAACAGCAAGGGTCAACAAGGATATGGAAAACTACAAATGGCACAGACACTTTGGAAAATTCTTTGGCGATACTTACTAAAGATAAATATCCAACAGCTGTTGACCCAGAAATTTCACTGTTAGGGAGAGATGATTGTATATGTCCACGGAAAGATATATACAAGAATATTCACGGCAGCTTCACTTATAGTGGCCCAAAATTGGAAACAACCACAATGTACATTAACAGTTGACTTGTTGAATAACTTGTAGTATATTCATAAAATAGAATGCTTCACAGCAGTAAAAATGAATAAGCTACAGTTGGCCCTTGAACAACACGGGTTTGTTGTTCAAACAAACTGTGAGGGTTTGCTTATCTGCAGGTTTTTTCAATAGTAAATACTATGGGGACTGCATGATTCTGGGCTGGTTGAATGCGAGGATACAGAACCGTGGATAAGGAGGAGGGACAACTATAAGATATAAGCGGATTTTCGACTGCTCGGAGGGTCAGCGCCCCTAACTCCCAAGGTTCAACTATACTTCTACATGATATAATGTAATATCTAAATCTCATAGGCAGAGAGTTGAGCAAAGGAAGCAAGAAAAAGAAGAGAACATGCTGTATGGTTCCATTTATTTGAAGTTCCTAGTACAGGCAAAACTAAACCTATGCGGATAGAAGTTAAACTATTGGTTACCTCTAGTGGAGGGTATTGAATGGGAGAAGGAATGAAGGAGCCTTCTGAGACGCTGAAAATACTCTGCCTCTTGATCTGTGTGGAGGTTCCGCGGGTGTATTCATTTGTAAAGATTCATTGAGTTGCATTCTTAGGACTTGTGTACTTTACTACTTACCCCAATTTAAAAAACCCACGTACACCCAAAATGAAAATTGCAAAATTTAAATCAATAGACATATAATAGAAATGTAAAAGAATCAAAGGGAAAGATTTTTTTTTTTAATTTGGAAAATACAGGATCAGTTTTCACAAGTGCAGTTGTGATCACTTAGTGAAATTAAGGTCATATTTCCATGGTGCCAAATATCTGGGTCTTTGGAAATACCCAAGTAGCTACTTGAAATGGTTTCCATACGTCATCCTGCTATTTGGTCATATGTAGATCCAGCCTTGAGTCTGCTGAAGGAGTGGTGGGAGAATTGTAGTATCCAGGAAACTCAGTGGCATGGACATATCTACACTACCAAATGTAAAATAGATAGCTAGCGGGAAGCAGCCGCATAGCACAGGGAGATCAGCTCGGTGCTTTGTGACCACCTAGAGGGGTGGGATGGGGAGGGTGGGAGGGAGGGACACGCAAGAGGGAAGAGATACGGGGACATATGTATATGTATAACTGATTCACTTTGTTGTAAAGGAGAAACTAACATACCATTGTAAAGCAGTTGTACTCCAATAAAGATGTTAAAAAAAAAAAAAGAGAAAAAGAAACAGAAAAAAGGGGACTGCTTAGCTGAGAGAGGCTATTATTATTCCCGTCAGTGAAGGTCACCATGTTTAGAATACTTTGAGTCTACCTGGAAAGAGAGTGGGGGACTCGAAAATTCAGTACATATAAGATAATATGAATAATTTAATTTTAATAGGCAGTTCTTTTATTCTTTCACTTATTATGCAGATAAAACATGGCAATGCTTGGTCAAAAACAGAGACCCTCACATTGTGCCTTTTCCTTTAGCAAACTTCGAAAAGATCATCCTTCCAAAATCTTGATCAACCTGTGCACAGCACTACTGATGCTAAACCTGGCATTTCTGGTCAATTCCTGGTCATCATCATTTCAGAAATCGGGCCTTTGTATCACAGCCGCTGTGTCACTTCATTACTTCCTGCTCGTTTCTTTGACTTGGATGGGTCTGGAGGCAGTCCACATGTATTTTGCTCTAGTCAAAGCCTTCGACATATACATTCCCAATTATATCCTTAAATGTTGTCTGTTTGGTTGGGGTAAGTATATCTGCCATGGTCCTTGATGTCTTTGTTTCAAGCCTGTGTCTGTCTAATTCTCGCTCCATTAGACAAATTATTTGGGACCAAATGCTGTTATTATCATAGGTAAGGAGTTAAGGATTGCTTCACTGGTGTTTGGGTGGGCATTTCTTTTTCTGTCTGTATTGCTCTATAAATTCAACTTTTAACCTCTATGGTGAGGAATCGGTCCACACATATTTACTGAGCACCTGCTTGTGTGCTGTGCTAAATGCTGGATCTACAGTAGTGAAGCTGTCAGCTTTTATCCTTCCCTTTACTCAAGTTACAATCCCAGCAAATACACACGGATACAACAGCCAACACTGAGGTAGCGCTCCACGTGCCTGACGCGGTTCGAAGTGTCTCGTTTAGTCTAAGTGTCTCATACTCATTTAATCTTCACAATACCTCTCTGGGAAAGGTTTCATCATTATTCCCATTTAAGAGATGAGAATGCTGAGGCACAAAGAGATTAGGTAGTTTGCCAGAGCTTACACAGTTAGTAAGTGGCAGAACTGGGATTTGAACCAGGGAGTCTGTCTGCATAGTTTGGACTTTGACCTCTAGGATCCAGTCATATTGTTTAAGGGCCAGGGAAAAGACTTGCAAGATGTGAGAGGGTGCTGGCTCAGACATGCCCCCATTCACACCACGCCTCAGGACTGTCACCGTTCTCCTGCCCTATAGGAGAAGCCAGGTAGGAACTCAGCATGAACAGTTCCTAATTGAAATGTCATTTCATTGGTTGGTTTTCCTGCATTTCTAACTGACATGGACACCTCAGCTCTTCCCCACCCCTTGCCTATTCAAACCGGCTTTGAGGTTCAGAAAATGTGTTGGATCCATAAGAGATGTGTATTAAGTGAGATGCATAGGATACCTGGGAAGATAGATTTTATCTTCTACTGCCTTGGTGAAGACAATAGCTTTGCAATTAGCTACTCATCCTTTTAATGAGTTCATTAACGTAGTACATGCTTTCTTTGGATACACGGTTAGTGCTATTACCCATGGTAATGCAGGGAGCAGAGACGGGCAAATGCTAAACAAAGCATGATCTAAAAAATGGTTTGCGTATAGTTTGGAACCCATCAGAAATACAAAGCCAAAAGCAGTCAGTACACTCCCTTTTCTGCCTGGCAACCCTCACCTCGAGTCAACTGGAAGATTGAAAAATGTTGTGGAAGAGGCTTCATGAATAATCCAGAAGGCGGATAACCCACATCTGGCTAACTGTGCAGGGGCTGGAAATAGCACTCAAACCCCTGGCATCACTCATCTCTTTGATCTGCACATTCCACACACACTTGCTGGGGTGCAGGGGGAGGCAGGCAAGGCTAAGGCTTGGTAATTGGAGGCAGGAAAAACTTGAGGAGTGTCAAGTACACACCCAAGCCAAGGCCAAGCCAAGGTGAAGGCCTGACCGGCTCAACCAGTAAAGATACAACGAGCCGCTTTCAGACGCAGCTGATGACTTATATAGAGGGTGAAAAGACAAGTAGCTAAAGCTGCCAGCTCCCAGGTCCTTTCTTCCCACACTATAAAGAATGGCACCCGAACAAAAGAGAGCAGGATTCCCTGCTGCTGACGAGCCAGCTCTCAGGTGAAGCTATGTGGCTTCTATTGTGCAGCTCTGTTCTGAGGGCGCAGGGTGCAAAGCCCCACCCTGCCTCAGAGCCCGGGAGGCGATGAGAAGTTGCATCATGACAGCCTTCTGGAGGACGTGGGGAGAAGAGTAGGAGATGGCCTCGGAGCCCCTCCTCACGGGCCTGCCTCGTCTTCTCGAATTCGTGGAGGATCACAAGGCATTTCGCCCAAATTCAGATCAGTCGTGGTCCAAGCCTTTGCCTGCTCGGTCTCTGGATCCCTGCGAGGTTGGCCAGGGAGCCACTGCAGAGCTGGCCCGCTACAGGGAGTCTCAGAGCATTTAAATATTAGACAGATGTAATCAACTGTTAGGAAAATAAATATTAGTCTCCGTTTGTGTTTGAAGTTCTGTCTTCCTAATGCCAAAGCAACCTGTTGAGAAGGTTTCATTCCCTTATTTAAATTTCTGTCGAAGGCAGTAGATTTATTTGTCCACATTTTTTAATAACCAGTAGGCATCTTTTTTGTTTTAATTAGCCAAATGTTAACACAGCTTGGGGACTGTCTCGCAGCTTTCTTCCTAAATGCGAAACCTCCCTCCATCCCTCCCTTCCGGCCCCCAACAGGTATTTTTTTCATCTGCATTGTGCTGGGCCCTGTGCTAGGTGTGCCACGCACAGAGCAGAAGGGATTGTCCTGTTAATCACGGGATAGGACAATGGAGGATTTCTTACGAGCTAGTGGGAAGCAGCCGCATAGCACAGGGAGATCAGCTCTGTGCTTTGTGACCACCTAGAGGGGTGGGATAGGGCGGGTGGGAGGGAGGGAGACGCAAGAGGGAAGAGATATGGGGACATATGTATATGTATAGCTGATTCACTTTGTTGTAAAGCAGAAACTAAGCAATGGTATCAATGCCATAAAGTCAATAACAAAAGAAATTATTGTGGGATAGGGAGGGTGGGAGGGAGGGAGACACAAGAGGGAAGAGATATGGGGACATATGTATATGTATAGCTGATTCACTTTGTTGTAAAGCAGAAACTAACACACCATTGTAAAGCAATTATACTCCAATAAACATGTTAAAAAAAAAAGTTGCTTGGCACTCTGGGGTTTGAAACAGCTTTGGAAAGCATCTTACAAAACCCCTAAAATGTGTGCAGGTGTTATGCTCCTAGTTTAGCAGAAATACATTGTGAAAAAGAAAGAAGGCTTTTAAGTTTTGCAAATGTACACGTAATTGGATTTTTAAACCCTGTGTCTGTACTCATGTCACGTTTGGCCACTTTGACTGAACTGATTGCTTTATTATACTCGGGCTGAACTGACTGATCGTTAACTGGCCGATCTAGTCAAAATGTCAAACTAGTAACGAGCGTGGAAACAGCTCCCTTGTCAGAAAAGCACTGAAGGCTGCAGCTGATTGCCTGTGCCCTTCCTCCAAGGCGGCCTAGACCAAAAGAGACGGGGATCTAAGGGTCAGTAATGAAAGAGAGACAAATTGGCAGCCGACACTCTGAGAAGAAATGCTTTACGCGAACTTGCATTCCCATGAACTAGATGTGCCAAGTTGATTTCTGGCGCTTGTGCTATTTTTAATAACCAGTGGGTGTTGTACTGAAGCCATTGGCATGCCGTTTAGTTTAGCAGATTGGAGAGCTCCTAGAAATGTTTAACCTGGAAGAATTCACAAACATTTTGCAAACAATGGTATTTTGATGCCCGCACATCTGTGGTTCATTTAAAGTGCCTTAATGTATCAGCACCAACAGTCATTGATCAGGAGCTCTCCCACTTCCTAATGGGATGCCTTTGGCTTGCTTTCTCACTCTAGGAATCCCAGAGATTTTGGTGGTGATTATACTCAGCGTGTGAAAAGATCTGTATGGGACTCTGAGCTCAACGACTCCGTCGTAAGTACCAGCAACTCTGCTTCTCCAGTGGTGATGGTCTTGACCATCAGGGCATGGTGAGGTGCTCCCTGGCCTGGGGCTTGGTCTTGACACTGGCTTCAGGGAGGAAGTTGGCCTCAGCCTTTTTACCCCCTAACAAAGTCATGGGCGCACTGATATAATGGTTAGGTGTCTGCGCTCAGTATGACCTTGGTCAACTCACTTTACCTCTTCCTTCCACTTCCTTCTCTGGGAAACGGGGATAATAATGTTTGCTCTCCGTGTTGGGTGCAGATTAAAATGACACCATGTATATAAAGTGCTCAGCGTGTGGCCTGTTCCGTCGGTGATACATATCTGGCAGCAATGATTAATTAATGAATAGTTTATTTATCTATTTATTTATTTAATTTTTTGACTGGTAAAGAGCTCTCAAATTTATCAGTTGGGACTATAATAATGACGTAAATACAGTGCAAGAAAACATAATAAAAGAAATCGGCATTATAGACATCTGGCAGCTATCATGATTAGAAAGCTTGCAGAACTTGGGAGTTGGAGAAGCCACTATAACGAAATACTGAAACGGGTTGGAAAACATTCCTGTATTTCGACGACAAAGGTCTCCCCTGAAGAAGACTCCACCACTTTCCTTTGTAAGTTGGCTCAGCTTTGTTGTCCTGTTGTTGTTCTTTTCTTTCTTCCTTTTTCTTTGCTCTTTTTGATACATAAGCCCACTCCTTTGGTTCTCTCAACCACAGGTGCCAGAGAGTAGCTATTCAAGTTGCTCTACCTCTCCAGAACCTTCTTTTACAGGCCTGTAGAGAGTTACCATGCAGTCCTTCAGACTGCACAACCTCACTTTACACTTTGGATTGTTTTTTACTTACCCGTATCCATTCTCTGTATCGTAGCCTCTCAAGTTCTTTTTCACTGTAGAGTTCCTCTCCCACTGGACTGGAATCAAATGCACAAGGTCTTGCCCTCCAAACTTCTCCGTCTTTCATATTGAGGTGACAGTTTCCAGAGGTTGTCAAAATGCTATTGCCCCTGCCAGCAGATGCCTTGTAATTATAATTGCTTCTTATCTTTTCTCTCTCTCCCTTTTCTCTTCCCTTCCTTTTCATCTCCTCCTCCATCCTCCCTCCTTGCTTGTTTTGTGACTTAAAGGGTCCCCAGTGTGTATCTAATGGTGATTCTTCTTCAAAGATCAAAAGCAAAAGCAAAACCAGAACAAAACCAACTCCACTCCCCCTGGAAAAAGCCCTTTCATATGTGAATTTGTTAGTAAGAGGCAGACTGCTCTAAGAGCTTTTAAAAAATAATTATATTTTGAAGAAGTAATACATGCACACGGTAGAAAATTCGAATGTACAAAAGGGTAGAGGATGAAAAGTAAAGTCCACTCCCAACACCAAGCTTCCCAGTTTCTGTCCCTTTTTTTTTTTTTTTTTTTTTGCTGTACGGGCCCAGCCGCTCCACGGCATGTGGGATCTTCCCGGATCGGGGCACGAACCCGTGTCCCCTGCATCGGCAGACGGACTCTCAACCACTGTGCCACCAGGGAAGTCCCCCAGTTTCCATCCCTTGATGCAACTCTTATTACCAACAATTGAATTTGCGTAGATATTCTCTTGTACACTTTGTCACCCAAATAGTAGATATACACTGTTTCGTACTTAACAATATGTCTTGGAGATGATTCTCTAACCAAATATATAGTGCAGCCTTCTTAAAAGAGTTTTCTATAGCCTCTTTTAATGCTGAAGATGATATTCAGGGAAACTTAAGTTTTTTTGTTTTTTTGTTTTTTTGACCACGAAGTTGAACGTCTTTATCGTTATAAGCCACAGACATTTTGCAAGGAATGCCCAATTCATTGCACTTCAGATTGGCTAATAAACACGTGCAGGAATGCAGCAGCAATATTTATTAAATCGAAAATCTTTTTGAAAATTTATTTTTAAAAAATATTTATTTATTTATTTTGGCTGCGCTGGGTCTTAGTTGCAGCACGCAGGATCTTTAGCTCCAGCATGCGGACTTCTTAGTTGCAGCACGCGTGCGGGATCTAGTTCCCCGACCAGGTCTCAAACCGGGGCCCCCTGCATTGGGAGCGGGGAGTCTTACCTACTGGACCACCAGGGAAGTCCTAAAAATTTATTTTCTTGAAGTAGAGTTGATTTACAGTGTTGTGTTAATTTCTGGTGTATGGGAAAGTGATTCAGTTATACATATATATAATAGTTTGCATTCGCTAATCCCAAACTCCCAATCCATCCCTCCCCCAGCCCCCCTCCCCCTTGGCAACCACAAATCTGGGGAACCCTAAGTATTAGATTCTATTAGGGAAATTAAATGCTTTCCCCCTACTCCCTTGTGACCCACACAAACTCACATACACATGAAAGTATCCACACCAACATGAACAATATGACCACAGGGGATATTCCTAGCTCTGGAAAAGAGGTCTCAGCTAAGTTGACACACAGTTAAATTAGTGAAGCTTGCCTATGTTCAAAAATCAGAGGTAATGCATGTAGTAATTGGAAATGTTATGAGATGAAGTATCTGTTCATATAAATCACTGCATAATTCTTCTTTAATAGAAACTGTAAAGCCATTAATCAATCCAGTGGCCAGTGTTGCCTTTTGGAGTTCAAACCTCTAGCTGTGGTGTGGGGTTGAAAATAAACATCATATTTAAAAGCAATACAGTTAGAGCTGTCTTCTTTTGGTTGAATTTTCATTAACTCTGATGATCTCATCGCTATTTGATATAGCAGTCCAAAAAGCCAGTCATTACCCATGTCCTTTCACTGTGAAATTTATCATGCAAAGCAGAATTTATCCTGCAAATAAAAGCTCAGGTGTAAGCCACTTCGGGGGGAATTACATAACTTGTTTTTCTGCTATTGAGGAAGAGAATAGCCTCCCAGGGAATTGGACTGAGAGGTTTCTGCATGTGTAGGGCAGAAATATCCTGTAGGATTTTTAACTTGACCCTGGGAAGAACCCTGGACCGGGGCTCAGGAGACTGGGGTTGTGGTCTGTCAAGTTGGTTTACACTCTAGGCCTAGGTGTTCTCGTGTGAAATGAAACTGACTCAGTGACCCTCAGAGTCGCATTCAAAACAGGAGTTTATGGGGCTTCCCTGGTGGCGCAGTGGTTGCGGGTCCGCCTGCCGATGCAGGGGACACGAGTTCGCGCCCCGGTCCGGGAAGATCCCACGTGCCGCGGAGCGGCTGGGCCCGTGAGCCACGGCCGCTGAGCCTGCGCGTCCGGAGCCTGTGCTCCGCAACGGAAGAGGCCACGACAGCGAGAGGCCCGCGTACCGCCAAAAAAAAAACCAAAAAAAAAAACCCAGGAGTTTATGTTTCTCCACCTCACAATGGCCTTCTCTCCTCCGCCAAAAAAAAAAAAAAAAAAACCAAAAAAAAAACCCAGGAGTTTATGTTTCTCCACCTCACAATGGCCTTCTCTCCTTGGTCTCTTCCAGTTTTTGGATTAAAGATGATCCTGTCTTTCACATCTCAGTGGTGGCTGATTTTTGCCTCGTATTTCTCATGGATCTCTCCACGTTCTGCACTGTTCTTGCTCAACCGAATTCCATGAAATCCCAAAGCCAGAAGACTCGGAAGATGATCCTGCATGACCTCAAAGGCACAACCAGCCTGACATTCTTGCTTGGCCTCACCTGGGGGTTTGCCTTTTTTGCCTGGGGAGCTGTGAGGATCCTTTTCTTGTATCTTTTTGCCATTTTTAACACTTTGCAAGGTAACTGTTGCTTCTCTGTACTTTCTCTGGCTAGCTAAACCTCCATCAAAGTTTCTGCTGCTTTGGGAAATCTTACCTTTAGTATTCAGTAGTGTTTTAAAGGAGGAAAAAATAATCCAAGAGGCCTCTGCTGTCAGTGACTGACAGGTAGCCACTAGAAACATTGGCTAGATGTTAGGGCTTCATTAAATGAGCCCACTCTCTCTTACTCAGGGGTGTAGAGAGAAATCCAGATAGCTAACTCAACTCCAGCTAGTTGGCCGTGTCTCTATCGGACACTGATTGGCAGCACACCCCACGGTATTCATTACATCAACACATTGTGCTCGTAAGTGTACAGATTCACACCTGTGTTGACATTCTGAAGACATAATCCCATGGAACATAGCCATTACTGGACAGTAGAAACATTAAACTGTTGACCCCATAGACTCTGGCTGCATCAGATATCCTCATATGGTGGGAAGGAGCCAGGTTAGGAAATGGTAGAGCCATAGAGAATCGAACGTGGAGAGCAAAGAGCACTGGGCCACGGCAAGAAGCCAAGGTTCTGGTCTTGGTTTTGCTACAAATCAGTCTTAAAAAAGTCACCACAGCTGGTTGAATTAGATGATCCTAAACTAATGACTCTGTAGCTCTTTAGGCTCCTGTCTGTTTTCTGGTGAAAGGAACAAATGATTAATGAAGTTATTAAATGGTAGGCCAAAGATGGCATGAGAAGCAAAAGGTAGGGCTCTGGTTAATACACCTCTGAGTAATTGCTGCTGTTCGTTAAAATCCGATGTTGCTTATTGGAACATCTTGGCAGTATGATTTCCTGGGGGTCTCAAAGTACACCCCACGCTCTTATCCTCAAGTTTGGCCCAGCTCATTTGGGGTACTGGGGCAGGCTGTGAGTTGACTTGGGCAGTCCATTGAGTTAAGTTCTCCCTTATTGCTCTCAACTACTTATTCATTCAATAAACCCTTTTACCAGAGTACAGGGAACTGGTGGTCCCCTAGGGTGATTCCGCAAGAAAGAGTTCTATGGTCAAAGAAATTTGGGAAATGCAGAAAACTACCCCTCCCCATTCTTGAAATGACACAATGTTCATTAGCATGGTACAAGCTCTGAGAAATTCTGCCCGTGGGGGGGGGGAGGGGGGCGGACTTTAAACATTTGTTTTAAATTTAACATTTAAAAACCCTCAGAATCCTTTGTTATTGTGGTTGTTAACCCCTGAGGAACCTTGGGAAATATGAGTTGCTCTGCAGTTAATATAGGCCAGGCATTGGCAAGGTGCTGCAGGGCATGGGGGAAAAATCCAAAATAAAGTATACTCTTGGACGGCAATTCCTGTGATTCAAGAAACCATCTCATTTTAGAGCAATGCAGTGTATCAATTGGAACTTTTGTCCCACTGGATTCCACCAACCTTACACAGTCAATTCGGACTGGAATATAAAGAGACACAAAATATGCTGTTCTTCGTCCATGTGCCATCTTTATTCCTTCTGACACTAGGGGCAGAATTTTTAGGAGCTCGCCACACTACTGTCACATGGTTTCCTTTGAGGCTACCAGCGCTTGGTTGTATCTTAGATCGCCCACCGAGGCCCCGGTGACGGTTCTACACTTTACCCCTTGACTCTACCTGGCCTCCACTGAGATAGCCTGGTCTCAGTAGCATGATGCTTTGAGAACGAAGCTGCCTTGCTCTAGAATGTGGACAGAGGTAGATTCGTGAACTAGGTGCCTGTGTGGATTTCTTCCTAAGCAGTAACTCCAGGCTACTCTTGGGCTCACGAGTTCTGAGGAGAAACACACTCAACCTTATGGAAAGAGGGGTTAAAGGAATAGCTGACAAAAGAACCAGAAAGCAAAGAAGTTTAGAGCTTAAAGCGGGGGAGGGGTGTTTTGCAAAAACAGCGTGTGCTCCATTCCTGTGGTGGAAGGAGAGAGTCATGTCTAAGCGGGAAGCCTGGATGGGTAGATGCAGAATCCAATGGGAGATCTCCTGAGGACGAAAACCAAAGCCCAGATCCAACAGCAACAGAGCCAAGCTGTCTCCGTCTGTCAGATGCGCTTTATGTCAATCAAGCACCAAGCCTTGCTAGTTCCTAGTCCCGCCTACAAGGTAGAATGTGCCATCTTGCAGAAGGGGGTGTTTTCAGAGCTCTGAGTTTCAAACTCGAGTTCCACAGACACACACACACACACACACACACACACACACACACGTCCCAAATATTCAAAACAAGAATGCAATGAAACAAGTGAACAGATTAGCCATTTCAAAGACAGATGGCACGTTTGTAATTCTGGCTGAAGGGGGTTGCCCTGTGGTCAAGTGTGAAAAAATGATGCTCTTGATGAGCCATTTCTGAAGGAGGGAGGCACAAATAAAAATGCAGGTGACAAAAACCTGACATCTTCCCTCCTGCCTATGTGCTAGTGAGTAAGCAGATCAATCTGTTATTGGAAAGAAAAAGGAAGGCTCTCAGGAAGCAAGGGCGAGCTGGCAGGCAGCTCATTGGAATTCACAGAATAACCTTTAAGTCTGAGAACTAGCTAAACTCCATGCAGGAAATCAGAGCAGTAAGAGGGGCTGGTTGTCACGGTGGCCCTTGCTCCTGCTGAAGCTGGAGGAGTTTTACCTGCTTGGAGACTGGGATTTGCTCTCAGAAAAAGAGTGAAGGCTGCTGGCTTCCTCACCACTGTTGTTTGGTTACAAATGGAGATAAAGCCCTCAGGGGAGGTAGTGGGACTGGTCGCTTGTCGCCGTTTAGCCTCCAGATTGCTGCCTCCCACCTGGAATCAGAGAGTGTCAGTGCTGGGGCCAGGAAAGCCAGACCTTCCCAATCCAGCTTCCAATCAAGTGACAGGAAGTCACAAGCCACCACTTGAAACTTCCTAGAGACAGAGAGCTCCCCACTCCATAAAGCAGAGAGTTTAACGTCCCTTTTCTTTCTTTTTTTAAATTGAACTATAGTTGCTGTACAACATTGTATGTTACGGGTGTACGGTATAGTGATTCACAATTCTTATAGGTTACACTCCATTTAGAGTTATTATAAAATATTGGCTCTATTCCCTGTGTTGCACGATATATACTTATAGCTTATTTATTTTACGCATAGTACTTTGTACCTCTTAGTCCCCTACCCCTCCCTCTCCCCGCTGGTAACCACTAGTTTTAATGTGTCTTTTTAAAAATTTGAAATATATTTGACATATAACATTGTGTAAATTTAAGGTGTACAACGTGTTGATTTGACACATTGTATATTGTAATACAATTGCCATTGTAGCTTCTAATCAGCTCTGAATCTTATCTGGGTCATCCTTTCCTGGGGGGTGGGTTGGAGAGAGAGAGAGAGAGAGAGAGAGAGAGAGAGAGAGAGAGAACAATGTCTTTTATAACCTAATCTTGGAAGGGACATGCCATCACTTCTGCCATATTGTATTGGTACAACATGGGAGGAGACTACATAAGGATGTGAATGGCAGGATGTGGGCATCATTGAGAGCCATCTCAGGCTGGTTCCCATTGCAGACCTTATCTCTGAAGCTCTAGGACAGACAGCAGCCCAGGAGGAAAACTGTGGTTGACATGAGACCTTGATACAGACCTTCTTGCTAGCACTGCCATTGAGAGGGACGCTAGAAAGGTGACCTCAGAAAGCTAGTAATGGCCTTGGGGTTCCTTAGAAGAAGTATTGATGGTGACAAGAGTAGGCTTGAGTCTAGGCATTGGTGACAGCGAGTGAAAGAAGCTGAAAAAGACTGACCTTCTTCCCCTGGCTAGGGTTCCTCCTTTTTGGGTTCCACTGGGTAATGAAGGAGCATGCGTGTGGTTGCGACTGGATACTGGTAAGATGCCATTTGGGGTAAGGTATTGAATTTACAGGTTTTCCAAACTGATGAGATTTACTTGTCTCCTGACTTGAGTTCATATACCATCAGCATCAAACGGAGGCCGTTTCCACGTCAGGAAAAAGATTTGTACTTTTGTGCGGAGATGAATGAAGTCAGGTGAAGGATGTGACTTCGGCCACATTTTAACATAGTGAAGCTTCGCTTTTGGCCCAGATTCCTTGGACTGCTTGTCCTTGCTGTCACTTAGGTCTCAATTCAATGAAAAGAACATCGATTGAGTGCCTACGGTGTTCCGGGCACTGGGTCACAGGGGCTTTCTGGCCTGTAGCCAACAGGTGACTGAGCAGATGCCTGGCTGGTGGGCAGCCCAGATGGACCAGTGGCCCTTCCTGCGCGGTGGGAGGTGTAGTGGACTCTGGTGTTGCCTCTGAGAATATCTCCAGTTCAGGCAAACTGGTTTTCTATGCATCAAAAGGCTCTTCCATACAATTCAGGTAGCTTCGCTCAATCTCAATGCAAAGCTCAGTTTATTGCCTTTAGGGAAGGCGATGCTTGAACTAGAAGATGCTATAAGTAGCACAGAGATCCAGTCCCTTTTTGCTGGGCATGTCAGTAACCTGCTGGTCCCTGTGCTGGGCTCTAGGGAAAGTGGTCTTCCTTGGTAAGTGAATTGGCTCAGCCTGTACCACACATTATAGTTCAAACTTACTTCTCACAACTTCATAGAAAAGCTGCCTCCTTGAGGTACCCAGAATGAACAGTCTGTACATTGCGCTTTATATTTTTAACAGGATTCTTAAGGTATAATTTACCCATGTGAAGTGTAGAATTTGATGAGTTTTCTGTTTTTAACTGTTTGGGGTGTCATTTCAGATGGCAGCAGCCGGTGTGGGCTCAATGTTGGGCAGAAACAGGAAAGACCGAAGAAAACCTTTGTGCACAACTTGTTGACACCATCCATCAAGTCAACTGCAACTAGTTCCATTTTCAAATCTTTAGGCTCCGCCCAAGGCACTCCTTCAGAAACAAGCTCCCCAAATGGTGAGAGAAAAGGCTACACTGTCTATACTTATATTCCAGAGGTACTGAATTAGTGTGAGGCCACAGACGTGGTCTTGGGAAATGATTCCTCCTCAAAACGAAATGCACATGTGCATGTGTACACCTGGGCTCACTCTGGACTGAGAAAGCGTGCATAGAAGCACCTAGTGAACTAAGTACGTGCAAATCGGTGGGTTATTAGATTCATGGAGGAGAGAAGAGACTGGAGGTAAAGAAAAAAAATTCATGGGTAATTGCAAACAATCCTCACAAACTGTTAAAATCCGAAGGCACCTCATACATTGTCTAGTGCAACCCCCTCATTTTACAGATGAGGAACCTTAAGCGGGAAAAGGAGAACGCCTTATGGACAGTCTCCGTCAGCAGCAGAACTGGGGCCAGAACTCAGGTCTCCTGGCTCCCAGGCTAGTGCCCATCACACCCCACTGAGAATACCGGGCTGAGCTGCACATGGCTCTTAGATGCTCACCTTCTTCCACAGGAAGCCAAGCTTCTAGGTACAGAGACAGATGTGAGGTGGAGATGGGTGTTAGGAGGGAAAGTGTAGGGAAAGGATTGGTGGAAAGGCCTGAAGTAAGCAGAAAGGCAAACTAGAGCAAAAACTTAAGAACTTCAAGGTGATGTTATGATGACTCCGTGTTCTGTGCTTTAAGATGGACCATAGCGCAGTGGCCTTTGGTTGCCTTTCTTAAAGACCAAAGTAGACTCCGGTTCACACACGGAACCCCTCTGGTGGCCTAGCTGTAGTCATTCTCTCACCATCTCAGTGCTGGTGGTAGAATGGCCTCATGCCCCTGTAGTTTTCATTCTATTGGCTCCATCAGCAGTTCTATTTCCAAGGGCTGTAGGCAATCTGGAAGCAGTATGGTGGGTTAAAAAAAAAAAAGGCACCAAACTTAGAGTCAGAAGACTGGCTCAAGTCACTAACTCCATGACCTTGGGCACATCACTTCTCTACTCGGAACTGCATTCCCTCTACCTTCAACATGGTGGGGTGTGGGGGGGCAGGATGGGTCATCTCCAAAGGGCCTACCAGCTTCAGGACTGTGTGAGGCCACACCATTTTCCAGTTTAGGCTCATTGACTAGTGTCGGAGTCTCCGCCTCCACTTCTACATGGGAAAGTCGGTGCATATGAAGAAAATCTTTCCACGGCCACAAGCGTCCATCAAATTCTGGCCAGCTAACTTGCAGATATGTCGGTGCCCATGTAGAGCCACTGGGGAGCCATGGCCTATAGAGGCACGAGCTGTGGAAGGTTTTTAGTGGATAATGGTTGGGTCTGATTGGGGAATATTTGCAAGACGGTGAGTTAGGCTTGGCTCCCCTGCTGTCCTTGAGGGATATTGTTTCATCAGCAAATATACAGCCCAAATGGACACACTTTTCTTTGAAGGAGCAGTAGTAAATACCATGTCCAGGATTTTAATGTCGTTGGACCAAGCTATAGACCTGGAGAGCCCAGGGGCCTGCATCCAGCACTGAGATGCTCGTCAGTTGTGACAGTAACTCAGCCAGTGGGGCAGGTAGTCCAGTCTCTTGGGCCACAGGTTCTACGACTGCAATCTGGATGCTGCCATCAGACATATGGCAGCCAGAAACTCGATTCCATTAGCACCGAGTGAAAACTTGCGCCCTCTGTACCACTAGGCACTCTCAAACTTGAGAAACAGCTGAACCTTCAGAGCAAGAATATCAAATTTATAGGGGATACAGATAGGTGTGTTATCATTTTATGTTGTCTCTTCCTGAAGGCCTCCAAGGTTTGTCCATGACTAGCCTGCCCTAGGTTAAGGTTACTGTGAATAACATAGCCTGTTATTCACAAGGCAGGAAAAACAGATGCACTTGTAATTGCTTAACAGTGCTGTCAGGATGAATTAATTCACCCCAAATTTAGATTAAAGTATCCGAGGAAAGCACCACAACTTTTACTTTCTTTCTAATTCTTCTATTTATCCCTTCATTTGGTAAACACGTCTTATGGTTCTACTACGTGCAAAGGCCCTAATGCCACAGCTGAAGTTGCTCTTTTTTTCTTTAATGCAGACAACCTTGACGACGATCTTAACTGTTTCTCTCCTTTGAGTTGTGAAGCTGTGCCTAATTGTGTGAGAAGAATATTACCTGTGGAAATCAAAATGAATTCCATTCACAAACAAAGATTTCTTCAATAAATCCCAGCAGAGATACCCACCTTCCCCTACCCCCAGATTGGGGGAAATGTTGATTTTGTGAAAGCATCTGCTCCAACTTTGTATTCTAAATATTATTTTGGAAGGGGCAGAATGAGATAGCATTTAGTGACTATTAAAGCCAGAATAATTCTCCTATTCATTGTAATAGCTGCTTCTTACTTTTTTTGTAGAGAAGATACGAGCCTATAGTTATGATATGTTAGGCAAGAGCTGTCTACAGCGTTGGAGATTTTGTTTCGAAAACTCTTGTGTCTACATCCTGAAAGAAAAAAAAAGATCGTGATCAGGGTCCTTACAGTGCTGAGAGTCAAACAATTTCAGGCGGCAGAAATCTCCAGGTACCCAGTTGGCCTGACACCCACACAGGCAGTAGATAAGAAAAGTCACAAGGTCATACCTTTTGGGCAAAAAAGATGCTATCCTGTTGGCTTGTCTTGACAAAGCACCTGAAATCCCCTTTACTAAAGTTATTTTTTATTTATTTTTTTTTTTTTGCGGTGCGCGGGCCTCTCACCGTTGTGGCCTCTCCCGTTGCGGGGCACAGGCTCCGGACGCGCAGGCTCGGCGGCCATGGCTCACGGGCCCAGCCGCTCCGCGGCATGTGGGATCTTCCCGGACCGGGGCACGAACCCGCGTCCCCTGCATCGGCAGGCGGACTCTCAACCACTGCACCACCAGGGAAACCCCTAAAGTTACTCTTTTGATTGAAGCCCCTTGTTAAAATGTCAACATGTTTTGTGAAAACAGTAGCTCATCAATCCACAGACACCCATCAGTTCCTTAGTGGGGATGAACTTCTCAACCAAGACAGCCCCTGAGGGCACGGGAGGCAGGGTTCTGAGGAAGGGAACAGAACAGGAGCTGTCGGAAGCTGGTGGTTCTTCCTAGGGAGCAAAGGTCAGGGTGAGCAGAACAGTAGGGGATGGAAGAGAGAAGACTCATCCAGAGGCAACGGAGTGACCCTGAGGATGAACTTTGCCTGCCTTACACCCTGTGGCTAAGCATGATGGGTGGCCTTCTAATCCCATCCCACACGCTGCCACCAAGGCTTCTCAGCCAAGGCAGGCTGCTCACGTTTGTCCTTAAGTAGAAACAAGTAAAGAGATGAACATTCTGGAAGGATACACAAGCCACTAGTATCAGTGGGGGTCTTCAGGAAGGGGAATTGGGTATCTGGGAACAAGGGAGGAAGGGAGGCTTACTTTTGAATCTTGTACTGAGAGAGTGTACTATCTCTTCAAGAAATAAATGAAAACAAGAACTTCCCTGGTGGCGCAGTGGTTAAGAATCCACCTGCCAATGCAGGGGACACGGGTTCGAGCCCTGGTCCGGGAAGATCGCACATGCTGCGGAGCAACTAAGCCCAGGAGCCACAACTACTGAAGCCTGCGCGCCTAGAGCCCGTGCTCCGCAACAAGAGAAGCCACTGCTCGCCGCAACTAGAGAAAGCCCGTGCGCAGCAACGAAGACCCAATGCAGCCAAAAATAATTAATTAATAATTTTTTTTAAAAAAGGACAGCTATCAAAGAGTCATTTAAAAAGAGAAATAAATGAAAACAAATAAATAAAGACAATTGGAGCCTTCCAATGAGAAAGAAAGATAAATTCTTGGGTTTCGATACCACACATTTAGTCCCCCATTACTCTCATGAATGTGTATGATGCAGTGGGCTGTGGAGAGAACAGAGCTGAGTTCAAATCCCAGCTCTTAGCAGAGATGTGACAGAGATTCCTAAATGTGAGGCTTGGGGAAGTAATAATAACAGTACATTCATCATAGAGTTGAAGTGAGGCTTAAATGAGATGAGGGTTATACATTTTCCAGCACAGTGAAGCATAGTATGACTTAACCCCTTTTCCCTTCTAACTCCCACCCACTATGGAAGCAACCTAAGTGTCCATCAACAGGTGAATGGATAAGGAAAATGTGGTGTATATATATAATGGACTACTACTCGGGCATAAAAAAGAATGAAATTTTGCTATTTGCAGCAGTGTGGATGGACCTAGAGGGTATTATGCTCAGTGAAATAAGTCAGACGGAGAAGGACAAGTGCTGTATGATATCACTTATATGTGGAATCTAAACAAACAATCAAAGAAAACAAAATAGAAACAGACATAGATACAGAGAACAAACTGTTGGTCCCCAGACCTGGTGTGGGAGGGGTGAAATAGGTGAAGGGAATTAAGAGGCACAAACTTACAGTTATAGAATAAATAAGTCACAGCAATGTAATATACAGTATAAGGAATATAGTCAATAATACTGTAATAATTTTGTATGGGGACAGATAGTTACTGGACTTGTCACAGTGATCATTTCATAATGTATTTGTTGGATTGCTCTGTTGTACATCTGAAACTAACAAAGTCCTACATCAACTATACTTCAATAGAAATTTTTTAAAAAGAAAAAAAGTAATTACAAAGCTCCTTGGAGCTTCAGGGCACAGGCTCTGGCTTTTCATTCTCTGCTGTGCTCTGGATACCCTGTGGGCAAACTGGCAAACACTGAAGAGCACTAAACTCTCTCCAGGGCAAGTCATCTGGGATAACCCTTACCCCCCCCACCCCCAGGGATATGGGAAGTTTGGGGGTGGAAGGGTAAGTAAGAGAAGGTAAAGCTTGTATCCTCAACATTCAGGCCTATGGTTAATTGGTGTGTTTCTCATCTGAACTTCAAGCATTTAGGGAACACAAAGGATTTGGAGCAATGGAGGAAGGATCTAGTTATACCTCTGCTGATTACACGAAACAAATGAAATGAATTAGATTCATACTTATAATGTGTGGTGACCCGTAGGCACTCCATAAATATTTGTTGCATGCAATGCAGGAATGAATGGCCTAAAATACATGAGTGTATGAAAGCAACAGCTGCTTTTTCCTAATCTGGGGTCTCTTATCTCAGTGCTGAGTAAACCTATGTTCTCCACTAATATGTAAGCGTCATGAAGGTAGGAACCTTGTCTGTCTTGTTGACCACTGTACTCTTAGTGCCTAACACAATATTTCAGTCAAGGTTCTTTGGTTGCCAGCGACAGAAGCCACATGTCTCTGACTGACAGCCTTGACTGTCAGTTCTGGTTACCCAAGGAGAAAGGACTTGGTTGAATGGGTTTGGGGAATTTAAATAATTTATGGGGAGGTTAAAGAACAGGGCTTGCAAAAGGACAGAGGTCTACAAATCAGGAACCATAGCGGATTGTCTTCTGTCAGGGAATCTTCTTGGTAGAGCACGACTGCTGGGAAGAAAACTAATTTCTTGTAGTCTTATGTTACTACTTTAAGATTCAGAGTCTCATGAGACTGCTCCTGATAGGCTGAGCTTAACTTTTGTGCTGTACTGGGTAGTGAGAGGAGGTATGTGGCAGAAGGGAGTCCTTCAGGGAGCCCTTTGGTTTTCACAGTAGCAGGACAAGAGCTTGGGTTTACCACCCCACCAAGAATACCCAGAATGGGGGAGAAATCATTCTGCAAAAAGAAATTAGGCTGCTGTTAGGAATGGATGAGTAGGTTGGAGAAAAATCCACATTTGCCCACGATATACAATATAGGACTGAATGTGTTTTGGTTGAATCGATGGCTAATTCGGTAACATACTTATTCAATAAGTGTACAGTAGTGCTTAGAAGAGAAGGTCTCTCCCCCACGTCTCATGCCTCATCATGTATTCACTTATTTTTTAAAGGCTAAGGTATATCAGGATGTTGAGAGAGTTGAAGAGTTCAAGATAAGCATCCCAGAATTATAGAGAAGAGTGCTGTTAGAAAAGGTGAGTTTTAGAGATCTTGGATACATAAGTTGACCTCACTCTAAAGAAAATCAGTATATGAAAATGAGCGTAGTTATTTGTCTATGTTGTTGTCATCTCTCACCAGGGTTCACAACTGATTACATTCTTTTGTGAAGGTGCTTCACCATACAGCTTTCTAAGAGTTCCCCCAAATATCTGAAAATATATTTTGATCCCAACTTCTAGGACCCTTCAGCTCTGAATAGGGAGGGCTCAGTTGTGGGAGAAGGAAATCTGCTTACATTCCCCATCTTACCATACTCTTGGCATGACACTCCCAAAGTGAGATTCATAGAAAAGGGGGAGGCGTATGGCATTCAGGGCCCTGCACTGGAGGACTCTGGTGTGACTATTAAGAAAAGCCCCCAAAGAAATCAATAGTAAGTGGTAACTTCAAATATTGAAAAAAAAATTCATCTCATCTAAATGCATAAGAAAGCTACAGATGTTTCCTTAACATATGCAGTCTTATGCAAATGATTATGTAAATTAAACAAAAAGTTGGGACTGGTAAATTCCCAAGTTTTCAAGATTTACTTATGTGAAGCTAGTATTCATCATAGAAATAGGTGGAAGGTTTTTGCTCACACCTTCTATCACTTAGATGGGAGGGGAGGCAAGCCTGAAGGATGTGCTACATTAATAGGGGGAAGGCACTCAAATCAGGGGATGTACTAGATAGATGGTTAGATAGTTAGATAGATAGATAGATAGATAGATAGATAGATAGGTAGATAGATAGATAGGTAGACAGATAGTTTTCACCTTCAAAATGTTAGCCAGCTCATCCATCATGCTTAGCTGGTTTTGGGGCAGCAATGGGACTAGAAATGGAAATGAATCTGGGTTGCAGTGAATTTTGATGAAGGCCTAGTTCATGCAAAAAAGATTAAAAAATAAATCCTCAGCCCACCAATTCCCAGAGGAATGGAAAACTTTGGAGCAATTATAGGGGAAGAGTAAAGACCTAGTGTAACAGCCTCCATCAAATCTTCAGACACTGGCCCTTTCAGGGGTAGAGACAGAGGGGTACACTTTATAGTGGATCAGACTTCCCCAGTTGGTGGACCTAAAAAATCAGGTTGTGAAGGCTGACAGTGAGCTGGGTTGTCCTCTAACCATAACTTTTTTTTTTTTTTTTTTTAACATCTTTATTGGAGTATAACTGTTTTACAATAGTGTGTTAGTTTCTCCTTTACAACAAAGTGAATCAGTTATACATATACATATGTTCCCATATCCCTTCCCTCTTGCGTCTCCTAACCATAACTTTTTAAACAGGTTTCCTAATGATGGTTTCCAAATGTTTGCTCTTTCAAAAGAATGCTGCAATAAATAGTCTTGTACATGTCCCCCCAAAAAGAAATAGGTTTGTGGACTTGAGGTTGGGGGACTGTTTCCTAGCATTGGAGCCAGTGGCCATACAGCTAGTGACTGCTTCCTTTTGACTGCGTCCAGAAATGTGAGCAAGTAAAGGTTTCAGGGAGGTCGGACATTCTTTTAAGCTGTTTATCTGACCAAGTACAGCATGCTGGTCATTACAGGTGCTTCCTCTGGGCCCAGCCCTCTGCCAAACACCATAGAGGATGCAGTGATATATAAGCCACAGTGCTACGCATAAGACACTGGGACTGTCCTTGGGGTAATAAAACATCCACACCGGTAACAAATTGTCTGTAGTAACATATGTTCACCCTAGAAACTGTGTGGTAGAGACCCTCAGGCATAATATACAGAAGTCACTTAATTATAAATGTAATTCCTCAAATACTTATTGAGAACCCACTATGTTTGCGGTGCTGAATAAGACAGATACAATTCCTACAATTGACTGGGGAGACAGGAAACCAAACGCCCAATAGCAATACTGTGTGTGATACTGTCATACGCTATTACTGGAGGTTTCAATTTATACAGCTGGTGGGAGGACAAATAGATACAGCCTCTTTGGAGAACTGTTTCGTAGTTTCTAATAAAAAATTAAACAACTCTATGACCCAGCAATTCCACTCCTAGGTATACGCCTTAGAAAAATGCAAACGTATGTCCACAAAAAGACTTGTACACAAATGTTCATAGCCGCTTGGTATTCATAACAGCCAAAAACGTGGAAACAACCCAAATACTCGTCAGCAGTCGTAGCAAACAAATCGTGGGAGGCTCACACAGAGTAATACTACATGACAGTGAAAAACGAATGAACTATGGGTACACGGAACAACATGGGTAAATGTAAAATATATATTGAGTGAAATAAACCAGACATAAAAGATTATATACAGTATGATTTCATTTCTATGAACAGGCAAAAATAATTGATGGTTATAGAACTCAGGATAGTGGTTATCTCTGAGGGAAGGGTGTATACTGGGAAGGTGCAAGAGGGAAATTTCTGGGGTGCTGGAAATGGTATGTATCTTGATCTAGATGTTGGTTACAAAGGAATATACACATATAAAAGTTCATCCAGCTGCACACTTAAAATAGAGCATTTTATCCACTTTATGTATGCTGTCTCTCAACTGAAAAGGAGAAGGGAAAAACTTTTTGGAGGGTACTTTAGCAGTATCCACCCAAACTTAAATGTACATGTAATTATCCCCAGAAATCCAATTTCTAGCATTTTATCCTAGCATAGAAATACAAAGATGTATGGGCAAAGTTCTTTACAGCAACCCTGGAACAGTGAAAACTGTAAATAAACTAAAGCCCAACAATATCATAATGGTTAAATAAATGTGGGCTATACATAATATGAGATAATATGCAGCTAATAAAAAGAATAAGTTACATCAATATGATTAATAATGTAAAGATATCCACAATATAGTTTAGGCTAAAAAGCAAATTGCAAAATAGTACATATAGTATGATAAAATATGTGTAAAAATAAAACGTTGTGTGTATGCATATCCGTATATATGTAGCCCACAGAAAGTTTGTAAGGATACACACCCTCTTGTTAACAGTGGTTTACCTCTGGGGAGAGTGATTGGTGGGGACTTTCACTTGTTATTTTATATACTTACGGATTGTTTTAATTTTTATAAAATTAAAGCCTATATACGTTTTTTAATTTAAAATGTTAGTAATAAAAAAATAAAATTTTAGTAATGATCAAATAAGTGTAGTGCTTTGAGTTTCCCTGTCTTGGCTGATATCATTCACTCAATGAGATAGTAACAGTAGAAGTAATCAAAGGGGGATTGTTGAGAAAGATGACAAGTTCAGTCTTGGACATCTGGTTTTGAGATGCCTGCAGGACATTCAGGTGTAGATGTTTAGAAAGGAGTTGGGTAGGTAGGTCTGGATCAGAGGGGAGCAGTTAGGGATGGAGATAGAGATTTGGGGGGTATGGATGGCGATCAAAGCCACTGTAGGGATCAGTGTGATTATTGAGGGATAGTATACAGCGGAATAATGGAAGCAAGGAGGCCCAGACATGAGGAACACGAAGGGCCCGACAGAAGTGGATCAGCCTGCAAAAGCCATCTTGAAGGAATGGCTAGAGACGTAGGAAGGAGACCAAAAGTATGAGGTGTCATGCAAGCCAAGAAGGGAGAGGTTCACAACAGACAAAGTAGTGACAATATGCTGGGGAGAATGGAAATATGAAAAGGGGAGAAATATCTCTTCAGGATTTAGCGACAAGGAAACTCTAGTGAGATCAGGAGGTTGAGTGTGTAGGGGGGCAAATGTAGCTCTTTCACGCTTAAGGAAACTTTTTTTTTTCATATAGAATTTTTTCATGGGAGTCAAAGTATTGAAACAATTGCCACTACCCCCCCCCTCACTAGCTGTTATTATTTTTCTTGTAAACATTTCACTAATTCTTAGAGAATGGTCTCAAGGGAAGCTGCTCTGAAGTGCTTTTTCAGTTACTTGAGTCTGCGATCAGTGTGGTAAGTTACTGGCAGGCATTTTGGTGAAAGACCCATCCATAGTTAGGAAGGATGAGGCCAGTGGGAGGGTTCTAAACCTACACTGATTGCTCAAAAATATAGCTCTTTCAATAAATTTAGTTGCTACGTTGCAGGAGGTGGTGGTGGAGATGGGGGTCACCGGAAAGGATTGAGGTTGAGACAGATTTTTTTTACTATCATATTAAAATCAGAAAGACTTGAACACATTGACATGGTGATGGGAAGTATCAAGAGCTAGTTGAAGTATAGAGACTGAAATACGGAGGGGGAGAGGGTACAATTTAGCCAACTGAGCAAGGAAGGAGGGGATGGGATCCATAGCCCAGATGGAAAGATACCTCCTAGACAGAAGGTGAGGCACTCCATTGTAACAGGAAGGAAGGTTTAAAATAGCTGCTATGGAGAACAGGAGGAAGCGCTGAGGGAGGAGACAGAAGACAGAAGAATTTGTAGGCCTCCTTCCAGCTCCACTTGAGGTCATGATCTGGGGGATGGTGTGAGTTCATCTCCTGGGAGTGAGGGTAGAGGTGGAGGGTCTATACAATGTCAAGATCTCTGATCAACTGGGTTACTTGATTCAAACAACTAGTCGATTCAGTGAAGGAAAGCTGCCAACATAATTACTTGGCACCAGAAGAGCCCAAATCGTGATTACATCCCCAGTGGAAACATTTGGATCGAATTCCATCACCCGAGGCTCTATAGCATGTTGGAGAAAAGGAGACCTAACAGTAGCACCTCATTACTCTAGTCACAGCTCAGAAGCAGCTGCCTTTACTATTCGCACCCTCACCAACAATACTTTTCTAAATTGGAATGTTTCTTATTGCAGCATTACTTATGCTGACAGGAACTTGGAGTGGCAAAATGTGGTGGACACACGTTTGGGAGTCGTTGTCAGCAATTAGAAGCAAGGGATTAGATGTAGATAGAGCAACATGTATAGACTTTGAAAACATGCTGGGTAGAAAAAAATAGCAAGACACAGAATAATATTTAGTATAATACCAGTTACAGAAATTAAAAGCATTCATTGAAAATGATAATACTCATTTTATAAGAATACATACAAACAAAAATATAGTAATTAACCAGAAGAGAATGGTGGCCAATGAGGGAGGAGAGTGTGAATGATATGCTGGGATGGCCGGGAATAAATAAATTCTGTGTTTGAGTAGCTCAACTTTCTGCGCCTAAGGCACTAACTAAATACAGAGATAAACAAATAAATCCAAACACTTCCTAATCTCTTGAAGACTTTGTTTCAAGCAACACCTTTATCGCCAACCCAGAATAGTGGACTCACACAGGATCAGAGCTGTGGGAGAGCGTGCAGGTCATGTAGGGCTGCCCCTCACCTCGCCACTGATTCTTATCGAGGAAGAAAATGAAGCTCTGAGAAGGGAAATGACTTGGCCAAAGTCACACTCTCAGTTGCAAAACTTAGACTAGACTCAGATCTCCCAAGCCCTGTACTCCTTCCCCTGAACCCTGCACATCCACTCGAGAGAATTCTCACTTGTTTTGTTGTTGTTGGCCTCTTAAATGAATTCAACTTCATCCTATGGTTTCCGTTTATTTTTTTTTAATCAAAAAATAAAAGCAGTAAAAAGGTGTACTGCCCTGCTTTGCTTACACCGTGGTTAAAACCAGTGAAACTTATCCCAATTGCAAGGGTTCTCAACAATTTTTTTAAAAGTCTATGACACACTTTTAAAAAACTTTTATTGAGATATGATAGCTAGCTTGAAGGGCTTTCAAAAGTTTACCGAACAAGGCAGTAATAATAATAATGTCGCCCCTACTTCACTGCTACAGTGTCTCACAGGGCCTGGGATAGCATGGCGACGTTAATCTACGCGTTTATCAGCACACGTCACCCTGTGTCACGGTTTGAGTAGAACAGTTCCCTTCACTGACCGGCCTCACTTATATACCCATGAGTCATGTGAACGTGCAGTCTTTCTGGAGTGATATTGTTCTGTGACATCCATTTAATGTTGTTTGATGTTGCCCTATGCCTCTTCCCCCCTTGCGGGTTGAACTCCAGTCCTTTCTTGACTCACCAGAGGGGTTCAGGGCACACCTGCTGAGCCCCACTGCCACAGGCTATAATGGGAAGGCAGCAGAATGGAGTCATTATTAGTCTCAGAGAGGCCAGGGTTTAAATGCTAGACCTGTCACTGTGTCACCAACCCTTGGCAAGATACTTAAGCTGTTTAATACAATCCAACAAAAATTCATGGACCTATTATAGGCAAGGTTCTGTTCTAGGTGCTCGGGGGTAGAGTAGCAAATGAAACAGATGAAAATCCCTGCCCTCATGAGCTGACGTTTTAATAAGGGGGAGATAGACAACAAACAATTAACATAATAAATAAGTTAGAAGGTAGAAAATGTCATGGACTAAATAAAAAGTTGAGAAGCGTACTTGGGTATTGGGTTGCTGGGGAGAGGGTGCAGCGTGCAGTATTAAATAGGGTGGTCAGGGTAGGTCTTATTGAGAGGTGACATTTGGGCAAAGAGGAAAGGAAATTAGCCATATGGCTACCAGTGGTGGACAGAGGTATTTCTGGCAAGACCAAGGAACAGGGAGGTGGCAGTGGAGGGGTGAGGAATGCTTGAATTCTGGATATATTTTGAAGGTGGATCCATCATGATTTCCTGACAGATTGGGTATGGTGATTGAGAAAAATAAGATATCAAGACTGACTCCAAGGGCTTCCCTGGTGGCGCAGTGGTTGAGAATCCACCTGCCGATGCAGGGGACGCGGGTTCTTGCCCCGGTCCGGGAAGATCCCACGTGCCGCGGAGCGGCTGGGCCCGTGAGCCGTGGCCGCCGAGCCTGTGCGTCCGGAGCCTGTGCTCCGCAACGGGAGAGGCCACAACAGTGAGAGGCCCGCGTACCACCAAAAAAAAAAAAACATTGACTTGAATAAAGGTAATTTAAAAAAAAAAAAAAAGAATGACCCCAAGGTTTTTGGCCTGAACAACCAGAAGTGTGGAAATCCTGCCTGCAACTGATGAAAGGTGTAGTTACTGCCCACATCTGATGAAAGGCAGAGTTTGGAACAGGTTTTCCTTCTTTCTTACTTGTTTATTGTGGGGAAAGATCAGAAACAGTGTTTCGGACACGTTGAGATGTCTATTAGAAATGGTAGTGGAGGATTTCCCTGGTGGCGCAGTGGTTAAGAATCCGCCTGCCAATGCAGGGGACACGGGTTCGAGCCCTGGTCCGGGAAGATCCCACATGCCGCGGAGCAACTAAGCCTGAGCGCCACAACTACTGAGCCTGCGCTCTAGAGCCTGCGAGCCACAGCTACTGAGCCCGTGTGCCACAACTACCGAAGCCCACGCGCCTAGAGCCCGTGCTCGGCAACAAAGAGAAGCCACCGCGATGAGAAGCCCGCGCACCGCAAGGAAGAGCAGCCCCCGCTCGCTGCAACCAGAGTAAAGCCCGCGTGCGGCAATGAAGACCCAACGCAGCCAAAAATAAATAAATAAATAATAAATAATAAAAAGAAATCCTAGCGGAGATGATGTTGAGTAGGAACACAAGCCTGAAGTTCAAGGGATAAGTCTGGGCTGGAGGGACAAATTTGGGAGTCGTGGGTATAGTGATGGCCACGAGACTAGATGAGACCACCTGAGGAAGGAGTGCAACTAGAGAAGAGCTCCAAAGACTGAGGCCTGAGGCCCCACAGCATCAAGAAGTCAGAGATGGGACACAACCAGCAAGGGAGACTAAGGAGTGATCTGTGAAGTTGGAGGAAAAGCAAGAGAGCAAGGTGCCCCGAAAGCTAAGGAAGGAAGTGCATGGAGGAAGGAGTGATCCACTGTCCAGTGCTGCGGACGGGTCAAGGACAACTGCGACTGGGAACTGACCCATGGATTGGGAATGTGAAGGTTATTGGTGACTTCACTGGAGCAGGTGTTATAAACGGTGGAGGCGAGATCCTGATTGGAGTAGCTCTAAGGAAAAATTGGAGACAAGGAGCGGAGGCAACTCTTTAATGGTGTTTGCTGTGAGGGGGAACAAAGAAATGGGTGGTAGATGGCAGATGATGCCTTAGCCCCCTCCTCTGTACAAAGGGATTGATAGCATTGTCTATCTCTCAACATTAATGACAAAATTAAAGAAGATTCAATGCAAATTTTTTGAGTACTGCGATAGTACGTGTAATATGTCTATCACATAATTGGCACTCAAGGAAAGGTAGTTATTCTTTTAATAGCGATTGTCCATTAAATATTATAACATTAAAATAGAATTAAAAGCATATTCCTTTTAAAATCACACAGATGTTAGTGTCCTAGGCCAACAGATGAGTCATTGTGTGAGGGAACAAAAAATCTCAGAATAAGTTTTGCTGTAGTGCACATCAAACCACATCTCACAAGATGACCTCCAAAGAACACATCAGCTGAGTTTTCATCACATCTGTGTTCCCTAGAATGTAGTAATTATATGTAACTACCAGAGGCCTAGGAAAAAAGCTTCTTTCAAAACCACAATCTTCTCTCAAAATGGGACAAGCATCTCCATTAGTGAGCATATCTCTTAAGTGTGACAAGGCCGTAAAGTTGGCCTCCTTTTTTCCTGTATATACATTATTTTTTTCCTCTCTCAGCCCCTAATTGCCAAGTTAAATGTCACAGAAGTAAACTGACCGCTGAGAATTTTCTCCTGTCCAAGCCAATACACCTTCTAAAATCTTTTTAAGATGGTGAACAAACGCTATTACATAAGCTACGAGTTGTGAAGCCTGAGCAGACCTGAGGAGAGTTTATCTGTGAAAGAAAGTAAAACTTAAAACGAAGTTAAGCTGACAAGTATTGAATATATAGTGGTATACACAATAGTTAGCGTGTCGTACGTTAATTAGGCGTAAGTGGTGAGCTATTAGCATGAGTGATTCGAATTAGTTATTCTGTTACACAGCCAAGCCTGATTGCATCTTTCCTCTTTGTTAATTTTCCAGGCACTGATATTTCTATTAATGGTGAAGATGTTCTCCAAAACATCACATTCTATCATGTTTGTTTACTTGTTAATTCCTTTCTGTTTCCAAGAAAAGGTGTTCTTCCTTTCTAAGAAACACGCTTCCATCACCTCCTCAGGGATCTACCTCCATCACTTCCCTCTCCTCCATGACCCAAATCTGTCCTCTGCTCACAATGCCCAAACCTCTGGCATACTAAAATTCCTTCCCCAGAATCTGTCTCCCCCACAAGCCAGCACCCTGTTCTGCCTTCTTCCAGCACCAAACCCCTCACAATTCCCAGTTTCTCATTTTTCAGTCCTTCTTCCTCCCCTGCACTACTGAAACTGCTTGGGCAAAGATCACCAAGGACCTACTAATTAACTTATCTGATGATTTCCTCTCAGCCCTTATCCTTTTCAACCTCTTGTAGCATTCCAAACTATTGACACCCCTCCATGCTGAAACTTTGTCCTGCCTCAGCTTCCTTGACACCATTCTGTCCTGGCTCTTGTTGGCTTTTCCCCGAGTTCTCTCCTCAGTCCTCTCCTCTTCTTGCTTTGTATATTCTCCCCGGGAGAGAGAATTCACTCCTATGGCTTTTGTTAGCAATAATGTGCTTGTAAGTTTCATGTCTGTAGCTCTAGCCTAACCCTCTCTACTGAACTCCAGCCCTATATTTCCAACTCTTATTGGACATCTGCACCTGAATGACTCCTAGACACCTCACGCCCCAACTCATTAACTTAATCCCATCTGCCCAAATGAGAAATCTGGGCGTCATTCTCAAGTCTCTCCAATGTCTGGCCACCCACGTTCAATTTGTTCCCCAGTTCTGAAATGCCTCTGGAGTCCTTACTTCCCTCTTCTTCTCCAGGTACCACGAACTTGATTCAGTGTCTCTGCATCTTTTATAGGATGTCTCTCCTCCCCCACCAACTCTACTGGCTTCAACCACATGGAACTGCATAGCGTTCCCTGAAAGTCCAATAATGTCTTCCACTAAGGAGCAGAGCCTAACTTGCTTATATTTCTCAAATGTATTTCTTATATTGTAGAAAATACCATCTGTGTTCAACCTACAGTATATGCAGGCTCCAAGCCAATTATGCTGCATTACCGAGTATTCAGTGTAAGGAAGCTCTGGGGCTGATGGGCTGCAATGTGCTTTGTTGTATTAACAGGGCCCTTTGGGTCCCTGGCTGGTCTGTGACCCCCTCTCTCTGCCCCGCTCTGGAAGTATTATGCAGATTAGAAAAGATCAACTAATGACCAGATATCATTCAGGGGACTCCTACCTTATTCTGTGCAGTGAAGGTCTATAAAAGGAAAATGCCCATTCACTCATCCAAAACAAAATGGAACCCCATGGTAAGCTGGAAAATGTAGGCCTAATTCCTGGTAGCGGCCTTTCCCCGGGGTCCTCCACTCAACCCATTTGGAGAGAATGGATCTGATTGCAGTTCTCTCAGCTCATTGTAAAGGAGTATTCACATTTGACAAAGGTGTATTTTAAGAATATCTCTGTCACATTGTTACATTTTTGTTTCAGACAAGAAATCCTAGCATAGTACAGTATTTCTTAGATCTTTCCTTCATTTCTCCAGCCATAGCCCAAATGCAGATATTAACCACGTCATTCCCGAGCAATTATAAGGTCTCTCCACCTCCCATGTTAGTCTACGTGATTCCTCTTTCCAAAGCCATTCACTTATTTATCCAGTCTGCCTATTGGTTCATCAGTTAACAAGCATTCATTAACAGTTGGGCACTGGCCACTGTGCTAGGCCCTGAAATCAGGGAAGGGGAGGAAGATATAAAGTAAATCAGGGGACTTCCCTGGTGGCACAGTGGTTAAGAATCCACCTGCCAGTGCAGGGTACACGGGTTCGAGCCCAGGTCCGGGAAGATCCCACATGCCGTGGAGCAACTAAGCCCGTGCACCATAACTGCTGAGCCTGAGCTGTAGAGCCCGCGAGCCACAACTACTGAGCCCGCGTGCCACAACTACTGAAGCCCGCGTGCCTAGAGCCCGTGCTCCGCAGCAAGAGAAGCCACCGCCATGAGAAGCCCACGCACCGCAACGAAGAGTAGCCCCCGCTCGCCGCAACTAGAGAAAGCCCGCACACAGCAGCGAAGACCCAACACAGCCAAAATAAATAAATAAATTTATTTTTTTTAAAAAAAAGTAAATCAGACCCCCACAAAAGGTCCACAATTCAGTGCGGGAGATAGACATCTCTGCCTGGAGAGACTCCATTCTCCTCTCTGTGCGAGCAATTCTTCGTGCTTCAACTCAGCACTCAAATATCACAGGCAGAGGGGTTTGCTGCTCCTTGGTGCTCCCCCAGCGCTTTGTTTACATCTTCACTGGGGTGCCTGTTGCAGTGGATTGAATATTCTCTCTTATCTCAAGACAGTGATCTCCTTGATTATGAGCTTTAGACGTGTAGAGCTTAATGCATCAGAGACGGCTCAGACATCGCCGAACGAAGCAACGCAAGAGGAGTTCAACTTCCTGCCACACTGAGTTCCAAGCAGAACGCCATCTGTTGAAGGGCGGGGGCTCTTCTTTACTCTGCAAGACCTCTTCTGCAGCCAGACAACCTGCTTGCCAGTCCATGAGTAAGCAATGATTCGCCTGTCTCCAACACCCAGAAATCCCATTCCTGGCCCACCTGTTTGTAGCCCGGTGCTTCTCAACTTAAATGTGCACCCAAATCAGTTAGACATCTTATTACAATGCAGATGCTCAGTCAGGAGATCTGGAAGAGGTGCCTGAGATTCTACATGTCTAATAAGCTCCCAGGTGAAACCCATGCTGCTGGTCCAAGGACCAGACTTTGAGGAGCGAAGACTCTAGCCAGCTTTCCCTATTCTTAGGCCTGCTAGTGACTTAAGTTAGGACCACCCCATAAGGCTTTGTAGAAATGCCCAGCATCAAGGCACCCAGCGGAGGAGGATAATGAGGGTTGAAAGCTAAACGGTGCGTACCAGGCTCTGCACCCCGGCACTGGCCACATCTGCTGGCAGGAAGGGGCACCTTCCCCCCACCTTTCTTCTACTTCCCACAAAGGCTCTGTAAGCCCCGTGCGCCTCCAGGACTGCATCCATCGGAAGGGAGCACCTTTTTTCTAATTCACACAAAGCTGCCCTATGGTCTAGCAGCCTCGGCCATGAGTGACACCCAGCCTACCCCGCTCCTGTATCTTTTGCTCCTTTCTGACTGATCACTCAGGTTGCTGATTCTGTATACAATTTGATTTTGCTCTGTCACTTTCATGGGTGCCCCTGCATTTGTTGATATGTGAGAAACAGCAGGATGTAAAAGAGCACTGTACTCTTCATCACAGGACTTGGGCTCCAGACCCAGCTCCTCTTCTACTCACCTCGTGACGTCAGGCAAGGCACATAAAGCCTATGAGCCTTGGTTTCATCATGTATCAAATGAGGATTGTTAAGACCTGCTGTACCGGCTTCTCTTGGTTATTGTGCGGATCAAAAGTGATAACCTGGGGGAAAGCCCTTTGTAAATTGTAAGGTTCTGTACAAATGTTAAGGATTATTACGAAGGGGTTAGGTGGCATATCTTTAAATCCCTTTGTAATTCTCCCCAGCACGGAAGCACAGTGACCTGGTCGACTAGCTGACTTCACAGGAGTGTGCTCTGCAGATCCTCTCTAAAAAGCCCAGCGACTTTGGCGAAGGCACTGTGTGCCAAATTTAGAAGGAACTGTAACTCAAGTCCATCAGCTTGCAGAGTCAGCAGGAAGATAACATCTTTCATGCAATCACAGTGGTTTCACAGGAATTAGTCTGTACAGAAACACCAAAGACACCAAATTCCAAAAAGTTGCTTTTAAAGGTAATCTTTCATTTTTTTCAGATTTGGAAGGTTGACTCACCTGTTTATATGCTAAAAAGAACCCCCTTATTTTGATTTCTGAATACTTTCCCTCCTAGTAGTCAAACTTATTATGGAATAAAACATTTTGATAATTGCTTTTTAATATGATGAAAGGTTGGAACCTTTTCCAATGACAAGGAAATGAGAGAATATAATGGAATGATGTCTTGTAATTTTTATAACTTCCAAATAGCAATGAGAGAGTCGTTCATTTATTCACTGAAGTTTCCTTCCAGAATCACAGAATTACTCCTACACAGCAATTAGGAGGGAGAGATGAATGTTTAAGCCTTAGCTGTAACTTGTCTTCTGGGGAGGAGGGGACTAGGTTTAAGCTGTTGACAATGGGAAAAGCTAATTAACAAATAGAAAATTTTAGTTATTATTTTCCTATGTTCTGAAAAGCTTTTCCAAATTGAGGAGTTAAATAAACCATCACTATAGCCTTCAACGCTTTTCTTTTAGAAAGGAAGTCAAGGTAAATAAATCTAAATGTTCATCTTTTAAGTGTTAATCTTTACTTTAAATATACGGTTCTTTGGAGGAAGGTTTCTTACCTATCACTTGTCAAAGTCCATGGCTGGGCAGTTCAGTGGGTAGGAGCCCAGAGCTGACAATTCCACGTGTTCAGAACCTTGTGGGCCCCTCAGCTTCCCCCGCTTCTCAAGGTTACAGCCAAGCCTGCCAGTGTGGGTCGCAACTCACCGAGGGCACTGGCCAAGAGAGTGGGGAGGGTTTCAAACAGAGCCATCCTCGCTCTCTCGCCTCATGAATTATTTCCTTGATTGCTAGAGAGGCCAGAACAATTTCAGCATTCAGGTGCAGTAACTTTCTATCTTCAGTTCCTAGTCCATTCCTGTCCCTCCTTTCCTGATGGAGTGGCTGATTTTTCCTCCTTATCTTTCCTGTAGCTTACCTGGGAATATGTTCTCTCCCAGTCTCTCTATCTCTGTCTCTGTCTCTCTCTGTCTTTGTCTCTCTCTCTCTTACAGTAAGCCTCTTCAAATCTTCTTTAGAAGTCGTCGGCTGTTAGATTTAAGGACAGCTGACTCAACAGCATATCCCAGTGGGCAAAGCTTCCTTCATCTTTTACCTAGAATCTTAATTTTTTTATTTTTTTGACACTTCTCTTCTTCATCTCTCCTTGACATTTGTTTTCTCACCTATGTGCTTTACCAGTTAGTGCTGAGAAAAGAATAACAAAACATTAATGAGAAAGGACATGTGTGTTAGTATCCCGTGTATTCAAGCTCTTCCAAGAACATTACTGTTTTGCTGAAAGTTGTGTGTGTCTGTCAAGAGTGAAAAAGCAGAAAATGGGATTTTTTGAAGATGGGTTTTTATTTCTTACTGCTTTAAACCTAGAGACTAGTTGCTACAACAGAAATCACTCGCTGGCTGTCCTCTTCAGCAATGTCCTAATTTTATATTTGTCTTAATCTAAATATACGTGACTTTCGAGCCATGTCAAGTCCTTTTGGGAAAAAGATGGTGTGCAGATAAAATGGTTTTGGGGGGATTTTTTTGGTTTTTTTGCCTTACCTGCTGTTTTAGTGTTTTACATGCTATGGTGTGTCTCCAGCATTCATTCATTAACTCCTCCTTCATCATTCCTTCATTCATTCAATAATCACTTAGGAAGAGCCTCACTTTGTGCCAGCTCCTTTGCTAGGCCCTGGGGACACAAAGGTACACAAAAATTAAAAATCCCTGTCCTCAAGGAACTAGGTATAAGGAAGAAACAAAACTGCCCTCATAGAGCTTACACATTAGTGAGAGATGCAGACATGTTCACAAATAACTACAATATAACATAGAATTTATGTGCTATGAAGGATACAAGTAAAGTTGATGATAATGCAGAGGATGCAGTGACTAATTTTAACTTGGGGAGGATGAGGAAGTCTTCACAGAGGAGGTGGCTTTTAAGTAGAACCTTGAAAGACGAATTGGTTCCTCTGGGCCAAGGCATAGAAGAAAAGTACTCCAGGCTGAGGGAACAGCCTACGGGAAACCTCAGAGGTGTGGAAGAACTTTCTGTGTTCATGTCATTAGGTGGGGAGAAGATGGTGAGAGAGGAGGCCAGGAAGGAAGTGAGAGCACTGGAATACCAAGCTAAGGTAAGGACCGCTCAGCACTTGGGGGCCTTCTCAACATGCTTCCAACCTTGTTTGCATCCTGATCCCGTCACTGTCTCCCATTGTCTCCCATTCTCCACCCCACTTCTGCTGGTGGGGCTGTAGTGACTGTACTGGTTTCCCTAGCATGATTCTCAATACCCATTAAGGACTTGCACTGGTACTTCTGCCTCTTTCTACTCCTGGTTGCTTTGGGTAATTCTCCATCTTAGCCTCCAGTCCTTGGGATCCAAATCCAACCGCCTTTGGCCTGTACCCTGGTTAATTCTCTGCCCCCAGGCCCAACTTCCCTACACTCGCAAGGAGGGTCAGAGAGCAATATGGTCAGACGGGAACTCAGCTAGCAGCATAGGGCTGTGGGCTGATTACTAGTTTCCTGTGCAGCTTAACTAGCTAGAGGCTGGTGGGGGGGGTGGTTCTTGTACGAAAGAATACCCCCAAGAGGCAGAATAAGACTACAATTAATTTGATATTTTAGGAAATTGAGTTTTGAAAACTCAAGGTTCTAAACATAAGGACAAATATCACAACATTGTGGCACCAGTGAGTGGCTTCTTGGAAAAGAAAAAAGGCAAATGTGGATGATTGAAGGGGAAGTAAAGGTGGCCTAATTTTCACCATAAATATAGTTATTTTTCCTGAGCTTTTCAGTAATATTGGGGGTGGGAGAAAGTTTGGAGACACATGATTGATATCTTCAGGCATTTCAATGAAATAGTTTATATTTATCCATTGTCATTTTTCTTCATTTTCTTTTCCTTTTTTTCCAGGTTAGCAGAGTGAAGAGCCTGTAGTGTGGGTTTGGGTAAGGCAGAGCTGTATTTGAATTCAAGCTATGCCACATGTTAGAGGTGTGACCTCAAGCAAGGCATTTAATCTCTTGGAGTCTTAACTTCTCCGGTAATATGGAGATAGCGAGTAGTACTTACTTTATAGGGATGTTGTGAAGATTAAATAAGGTAATACGTATAAGGCATTCAGCAACAGTGCCTGACAGATAGTAAGTATTCAGTAAGTATTTATTTTTGCTGTTGTTATTGTCATCATTATCCTTTCATTGTGCCTCTTCTGATATCTTCATTCCCAATTCTGTTCTTAAAGTGTTATCTCCAAGGCAATCAATATTAAGGAGGCAGAATGGTTGAGATTTTACAGATTAAAGTAAGTATAAGGGTCACTGGTTATCTCTACTTAGAAGTTCAGTACTGTAACTGACATCAGTTAGAGAACAGCCATTGACCATCAAGCTCCCATTAATTTCTCTGAGATTATCCCCAACAGATAACCCAGGAGCAATGGATGCCCAAAGATATCAATAATGTGTCCCCAAACTTTTCCCCGTCCCCTGTATACATAAAAAGCTCAGGAAGAAATGTGTATGCTAGACTTAAACAGGAAACACCTGTTTCATTGGCCAGAGTTACTTAAACAATCTTTTAAGGCCTGCATAGTCTCAAGGGAGTTGTCTCTATATGCTTGGATTCCTGCACAAAGGGTTGGTCCCCTAACTATTGTACTTTCATCTAAGAGCACTGGAACTGATTTGTGTCATACACGATTGCTGTTCTGTCCTGGGGAGGACAATTTGTCTGGCCCAGGTAATTATTTGGTCATTTGATAAAATTATAGAGCCCTCCCATACTCGAAAACATCCCTTTTTAAAATATTCATAGCTGTATCAATAGAACGATAAGTAAAGAAGCCAGATCTGAGAGAACTGAGGAATGAATGGTAGGTAAGAAAGTGGAGAAGGCACAACATGTGAAGACAACTATAAAACAGTTTTGCTGTGAAGGGGAGCAGGAAAATCTGAGAAGGGATGTGGAGTTATGGAATCTTTTAAGAAGGGAGATTATAATAGATTATGTTCAAATGCTGATGGAATGTTCTAGTAGAGATGGACTGATTGAAGCTTTAGGAAAGAGGGGAATAAATAAAGGAGTCAAAGCCTTGAGTGGGTGAGAAGAGTTGGGCAACAGCTTGCAAGAAGTGAGTTTGAAAGAAGGAGGTAGTCTTCGCTGTATCAAGAGGAAAGAGCGGGCATGTACAGATGAAGGTAGAATTGTGGATTTGGTGATGAGAAGATTCATTCATTCAATGAACGCATACCAGGCACTGTTCTGGGCTCTATCTGAGGATAATGTGAAATAGACAAAGTCTCCCCTCTCATGTCATGGAGTTTTCATTCTAAGGGAGAAGACATATAATGAAGAATTAAAAACATAGAATATATAATAGAATTTCAGAGAAATACAAGTGTTAGGAGGAAGCATAAAATAGGATAAGGGGTCACTGGGTGGTTGTGTGTATGGGGGAGTTGAAGTGGTTATTGTTTCAAAGGTAATCAAAAAATGTCCTCTCTGAGGAGCAGAGACCTAAAAGAATGTGAGGGGAGAATGTTTCAGAGAAATGGAACAATGAGCAAAAAAATCCCTGGGGGAGAAACATGCTAGAAGCACTGATGAAAGAAGGCAAGTATTACTAGAACCTAGCAAAGAAGAATAGAGTCAGAGCTGGAAATGTGGGCATGGGAAGTTTATGATCATCCTTATAGGCCTTGGTAAAGACTTTGGATTACATTGTAACAGCAATGAGAAGCCTTTACTTTTATAAAGGATCACGCTGGCTACTTTGTAGTAATGGACTGCAGAAGAGCAAGAGAAGAAGCAGGGAAACTAGGTAGGAGGCTATTACAGTAAGCCAGGTGAGACATGACTGTACCTTGGACTGGGATGGTACTGTGGAAGGTGAGAAGTAGGTTGATTGGTCATGATTTTGATAGTAGAGTTGAATGGGCTTGCTGATGGATAGGTGTGAAAGCAAGAGAGTAACCCAGGATTACTCCTAAGCTTTGAGGCTGAGCAAATAGGTAAATGGTGGTACTATTAACTGAGATGGGAATGACTAGGAGAAGAATAGATTTTAGTGGAAAAGTCTAGAGGTTTTTTTTGAAGATGTTAAATGCAAGCTCTATGTTAGACAACAAGTGGAGATGGAGAGTCAGCAGTTGGAGAGATGAGGCTGGAGCCCAAGGGAGAAGCCACAACTGGAGACATCAGTTTGGAAGTCATCAACTGATGGCTGGCACTTGAAGCTATGGACATTGATACAACGACATTAGATAGAGAAGAAAAGTAGTCTGAGGAATGAGCTCTGGAGCACTCCAACGTTTAGAAGTTGAAAGGATGTGGAGGAACTAGCAAGAAATGCTGAGATGGGGACTTCCCTGGTGGTCCAGTGGGTAAAACTCTGCGCTCCCATTACAGGGGGCCCAGGTTCGATCCCTGGTTGGGGAACTAGATCCCGCATGCATGCCGCAACTAAGAGTCCGCATGCCGCAACTGAGAGGTCCTCATGCCTCAGCTAAGACCCGGCACAGCCAAAATAAATAAATAAACAATTTTTTTAAAAAGGAAGGCTGAGATGAAGTGGTTACCAAGGTAGGACGAAAACCAGAAGAGTGTGGTTTCCAGAAAGTCAAGTGTATCAAGAGGGAGGGAAGGAGGGAACCACTGTGTCAAATGCTTCTGTGAAGTTGAGTAAGATGAGGGCTGAGAAGTGAGCTATTGATTTGACACACGGAGGTCACTGGAGAGATTATTAAGAGAAATTTTGGTGGACTAGTGGAGATGAAATCCTGATTCGAGTGAATTCAAGAGAGAATGAGAGGAAAGTAACTGAAGACAATGAAATTCTATAACTCTTGAGGAGTTCGGCTGTAAAGAGGAGAAGAGAAAAGAAGTGGTATCTTGAAGGATATTTGGCTTTTCTCTGGTGAATGATAGAACACGTGCTTGTATGCCGAGGGTAATAATCCAGTACAAGAGGAATCTTGATGATGCAGGGGATGGGGGCATATATGTTGGAGCTGTATTCTCCAGTAAGCAAGAGAGGATGGGATCCAGTGTACAGGTAGAGGGGTTGGCCTCTGGTTTGTGTGCAACTGAATTACATGGCTAGAGAGGTAGGTAAGTTGGTAGATTTTGTGATAGAGACATATGAAATTTTCTTTCTATCATATCTATTTTCTCAGTAAAGTAAGAAGAAAAGTCATCTTTTGAGAGAAAAAGTAAAGAGAGTCTTGGAGATTTAAGGAGAAGCTGTGAAATAATGGTCTGGAAGAGTAGAAGAGTAGCTTGACTAGAGAAATGTATACAGTAGGCCAGCCAGCCAGTACTGAGAGCCCACTTGAGGTCTTGGCAAAAATATTAAGTAAGACGAGTCAGTATGCTTGCGTGCTTTCCTTCAGACAGGCTTATCTGCTCAGGAGCTAGCACAGAGTAGGTGGAAAGTTGGGTTTAACCACCAGTGAGGTTTTGTCAGGCAAGAGTGATGGTGGGGGCTTCCCTGGTGGCACAGTGGTTGGGAGTCCACCTGCCGATGCGTTGGGCACGGGTTTGTGCCCTGGTCCGGGAGGATCCCACGTGCCGCGGAGCGGCTGGGCCTGTGGGCCATGGCCGCTGGGCCTGTGTGTCCAGAGCTTGTGCTCCGTGGCAGGAGAGGCCACAGCAGTGAGAGGCCTGTGTACCACACACACACACACAAAAAAAGAATGATGGTGGAAGAAAGGGATCATTCCTTTGAGAATATATGCAAGGGGGTGGTCATAGTATTGGAGTCTAAGCTGGGTAAGGAAGAAAATGAAGACACGAGAGTTTCAATTGGTTGGTGGAAAAGTGGTAGGGTTAATGGATTGGAGGTCTAGATAAGAGTCAAAGAATGGTTGGCATAGGGGAACTAGAAGAAGTGAGCTGGAAGGGTTGGAGGTGGCAATCAGAGAGATGCTTGAAGTCAAAATTTTGCAGATGGTGCATTTTTGGACAATGACTATGGGAATAAGTGGCTGAAGTGGGTTGGAGGAAAAGATCACAAAGAGAGAAAGGGAGTCATGGATCTGAGCAGCTAGAGTGTTGGATGGATCCTATACTTAGATGTTGAAGTCACCAAGAATATCAAGAGTTTGGGCTGAGAAGATGGTAATTCAGGTACTGAAGTCTTCAGTGAAAGACTAGCTGGGGGAAGGGTATGATTGATAACTGAAGTAAGGAGGGGATTCCTGTAAGGGGGCTTCTATTATCTCAGTGAAATATAAAGTGAGGTCATCTGCTGAGAATGAGGAGTATAGCAGGTTTGAGGAGAGAGGAGAGACGTGACACAATTACTTTGGAGAGTGATAAAATGAATTTACCAGGGAAATGTACCAGGATTGCCTGGTGGTATTAAGTGCCATTTGATACTTGTGATCATGAATTGAAAGTGAAGGCAGGCATCCCAGTTCTGTGATTATCTCCAGAAATATTTAATGGCTCCGATGCTGAGTTCAATCAGAGTTGGACTTTTGCCAGGTGAGTACTATGGGGGAGGAGAGAGAGAGGAGCGAGGGAGAAAGAGAAACCAGGGGGTTGCAAAGAAGTGATTATAAGAATGGCTCATGGAACCTAAGCTGGACAAGGAAGGAAGGATGGGAGAAGGTGAAGAACTTGAGAGAAAGTGATGGAGTGATGGATTGGAGGGCTCAATGAAGTTGGAGAATTTAGACGTGTCTGAATCCTAGCTTAGCTTCAAACCTGAATGAGTCTCCCCACTCCCCACACCACTGACAGAGCCAAATCCCAGCACCTACCCAGCCAATTGGATCCACCATGTAGCAATCGATTGTTAAGACATTTGTACAATGGTTGAGGCAGTGGAATATTCTAAATTCATTGGATAGTTATACAGCCTTTGACTTGACTTTAGCTATATAAACACAAGTACTAAAAACCCAAAGACCTTATAAAATCTCCTGAGGGTGGACTTTAGAATGGTTGACTCCATTCAGGTTTTGCAAACGTTGTTCCCTAAGGTCACACCAAACTTTAAGACATTCACAAAAATTGGCTCTGAGTCCTTGCACAGTTTTGCTACTGAAATTGTGAGAGTCAATTCCCTGCTCGGCAGTACACTTTGTGGGGGCACAGGTTCTTCTAGGATCTGGGCTAGAGTGCATTCGATTGAGACCACTCTGGGTCCTAAATGCATTCTTTGATGACTTCAAAGTCAAGACCAAAGACACAAGTATATTCTCTCTCCCTCTCCCTCCCTTCCATCCTTCCTTCCCTTCTTCCTTCCTTTTCTAAAAATTTATTTATTTATTTATTTATTGGCTGCATTGGGTCTTCGTTGCTGCACGCGGGCTTTTCTCTGGTTGCGGTGAGCGGGGCCCACTCTTCATTGCGGTATGCGGGCTTCTCTTTGCGGTGGCTTCTCCTGTTGCGGAGCACGGGCTCTAGACGCGCGGGCTTCAGCAGTTGTGGCTCGCGGGCTCTAGACGCGCAGGCTTCAGTAGTTGTGGCTCACGGGCTTAGTTGCTCCGCGGCATGTGGGATCTTCCCGGACCAGGGATCGATCCCGTGTCCCCTGCGTTGGCAGGCGGATTCTTAACCACTGTGCCACCAGGGAAGCCCCCCTTCCCTTCTTTTTCTATCTTCTTCCTTAGAGTGAATTTTCCGTCATCCTGGGACCTTCCCCCATTCCCCAGCCAGAGGTTAGGGCACTCTTTGCCTTCCTAATTTGTCCCAGAATTTTAATCCTAGTATGGGAGACAATCTCTAAATCCCTTTTGTGATTCTTCTCAAGAGGCCCAGCGGTCACCATACAGATAAGGAATCCTTATGTTCTGGCCTGTCAGCTCAGAGTTTCTCATGTGACTTTGCAGACTAGATTCCTACCATTACTCTTGCTTCACTTTTAAAAAACTATCAAAATACCAAGAGATTCTTTTTAAGCGAGTTCACTATAACTGTATGTTAGCCAGTTCATTGGTTATAAAGTCCTTATAAGGAAAATAGTGCAACATGAGTTAACACATGAACTCTGCAAGTAGACAGAACCGGGCTCTGCTGTGACCTTTGGTAAGTACCTCACCTCTCCAAGTCTCAGTTTTCTCATCTGTACCATAGGGCTCATGACCACTGTGAAGACTTAAGGAGACAACGACCCACGTAAATTGCATAGCACAACGTCAGGTGCATTGCAATTACTCTACAAATGTTTTTCCGTATTATTATGGCATAGAATGCAAGTAGTACGAGAGCAGGGATTTTCTTCGGTTTCATTCACTGCTATATCTCTAGTGCCTGGAGCACAGTTTGGTACACAGTAGACACTCATTAACTATTTGTTGAAAGGATGAATAATACATGTCTTATATTGTCTTTTGTAATTCCCACAGTGTTAGGTACTTGTAAATGTCTATTAATCCCACGAATCTTGAAATAGTATAGCTATAAAAACTTGAGAGATTATGACCAACATTTTTATTTTACAGATGAGGAGACCGAGGTTCAGGGAGATCGAGTGAGGCGTCCAAAGTCACAAATCAGTTAAAGGCAGTATGGATGGTTAAGAGCTCAGACTCCAAAGCCAAACCACATAGATTCAAATCCTTACTCCCACTTACTGGCTGTGTGATTTGGGCAAGTTACTTTACCTCTCTGTACCTCAATTTCCTCATGTGTGAAGTGAGGATAATGAATAAAACTCCTTACTCATGGAGTTTTTATGAGCATTAGACAAGTTAATATATATGCCTGGCATATAATAAATGCTTTATGTATTAACTATTATTATTTATTAGTTATAGAGCTAAGAGTATTCCTACTTTCAGTCCAAGTTGTTTCCTAGCACATTGCTTGGTTGAGGTAGGTATTTCTCCACTGGAATGAATTTCTCCAGGTTTCTAGAAAGTATATGATTGCTTCTGTGAAAGGCAGAGCAGATTAGCCTGCCTCAGATCCTCATCTTGCGTCTGGTGGCTTTTCACTGTAACATTTAGATCGCAAATGCACCATTGTTTACCTTGTCACCTGGAATGGGAATATGTACTTTTCTTGGTGCTGATAGTGTATCTTGTACAAACACTATTCAGGGTCTCCATCGTCTTTTAATTCCTAGGGTCTGGCGCACATTCGAGTTCAGTTAAATATTAGTTATTTGTTGAGGCAATGTACCCTCCTTTCGATCTTTTGTCATATGATCGTGCAGAAATAGCAGGAGTCAGTGAAGTTTTTTCTGTAAAGGGCCAAATAGTAAATATTTTAGGCTTGGGAGCCTCTCAGTCTCTGCCATAGCTACTCAACCCTGTTGTGAAAGCGGCCCCAGACATAAACAAATGGGTGTGTCTGTGTTCTCATACAATTTTATTCGCAAAAATAAGTGACTGATCTATGCATGGGTCAGAGTTTGTCAACTCCTGGTTTACAGAGTAGCAAGAGGTTTAGAGACAGAAATGGATAAAAGCGATAAATCTAGTTAGGAACATGTACTCGAATGAATTTTAAGCATTTAATTTTCATTAAACGAATGAACAGAGGTTTAAACCATAAACAGATTCATTTGAATTCTACGCTTTTCTGTTGGATGTTGTCTGGACCTGTGTTATCCATGTTGGTAAATGAATCAAGCAGCAAAGACTATTAAATTAAAATTAACAAGGTACAAATTAGTATGAGGGCCAAGAGTACAGTGCTTCCAAGTTAGTGCTTTCTTACTCTTTGGGGTTCTTACATTTGATTCTTTTTGAGTCAGTGGGCATGGTTGGTCAGGGGCTCATAGGGACAGTAATGCACGACTGGGGAGTCCTGCTTGCCCTCTGCCTATTACTTTGACCCCAAAACGTACACAATAAAGTCTCTACTCTCGCCTTTTTAAATGTGGCAGATAACAACAGGGAGAGGGGACTTATCCATTTGACAACCAACTGAGCATCTATTCTATGACAAAGATTATGAGAACCTAGAGAAGGAAGCTAAAAAGATGAAAATATGCACGATCCCTGCCTTTACAGAGCTCCCAAGCCAGTGGGGGGAGACAGATCAGCAAACAAGCAATAACCCTCGCACTAGAGTGTGATATCGTTAGTGTCGTTGGAAAGCGTTGACGACTCCTAGAGTTTTAAAATCATATAGTATATTATTTGGATACTGAAGACTTACATTGCACTTTGAGGATGTTCACACCCAGTCGTTAGTATAAGCAAAATCAATTGCTATTCTAACAGTTAATTTTATATGTATATGGATGTGCTTTCAATCAAATCTCATCCCTAGAAACAATACACTCAGAGAAGAAAGAATTTTTCTCCTTTGGTTAGCTTATGAAGGAGCCATTAAAGATCCCAATTTGTTTGACGTTTGTCCGGAAGGATAACAAACCAAAACAGACCTGGGAAGAGGCAGAGTCCTTCATTCGCTCATGATCAGTACTAGACTGCACAGAACAGGGTGCAGGAAATAAGGAAGAAATATCACTCATTATAAACATGTCATGACTAAACCCTATCTGATGTATTTGGCATAGGAGAAGAATTGGAAATTCTATTTATGGTCCTATTTACACTTCAATTATCAAAATTCATGATTCACTGTAAGTGAGAGGTTTTGCCTATATTCATCACCATCAGTGCCTGTGACTAAGTTAAAATGTGTTTATATTTCCATAAACCTTGATTTTCATTGCGAAGCCCCAGACTAAACTTTTATGTGCTACCATTCAGGACTAATAGCCTAAAGTCTTCCCTAAATCGGCAAATCCTTACCCTTACAAGCAAACATTTATTTAATAGGTTTTATTAACTACTGAACAGATAGGATTATGTCTAAGGAATGGCGATGAAACAAACCCTGAATGTCTGCCATCAAGAGCCAAGAAATAAACACATTTTAAAAATCAAATTTACTTTTGTATAAGTAATGCTTCACATGCTATAAATTCAAAATTTACAAGAGGGTGTACATACGTTGAAAATTCTATCATTTTCTTTCATGTAAAACCCTTCCTTATTCTTTTTATGGCTGCAGAGTATTCTATTTATAGATTTAACATCATTTATTTAATCAGGCACCTACTGATTTATATTTTGCTCGTTTCTAATATTTTGCTGTTGTTTTTTAAAATGCTGCAATGACTAACCTTGTGTGTAAATTATTTAACACATATATGAGTATATCTGCAGAATACATTCCTAGAAGTGGAACTGTTTTGTCAAAAGGCATGCATATTTTGTTTTCTTGTCTGTTTTTTTTTTAAGGCGTGAGTATTTTTATACAGGGAAAATGTATGCTTCTACCGGCGGTGCATGAGAGTGCTTATTTCCCGCACTTTCGTGAGTGAAATATGTCATTAACCTTTGTCAATGTTATAGGTGAAAAATGGTATCGTGGTGGAATTTAGATTTGCATTTCTCTTATTACCGAAGCTGAGCATCTTCTTTTTTTCTGTATGAGTCCCTTTATATGAAGTTCTCCAAGAGGCAAAACTAATCCCTGATAATAGAAATCAAAATAAAGGTCTGGGGCAGGGATAGACTGGGAAGAAGCATAAGAAATTTTTCTGGGGAGATGAAAATGTTCTGTATTTTGATAGGTGGTGGGTATGAACGCTACCTCAATTTAGAAAAAAGATAAGCACATAAGTACCTCGCAAAGCATCTGGTTTGTAGCAGGTGCGTGGTAAGTGACTGCTGAATGACATGACGGCTCCCTAAGCGATGAAGATAAGGGAGGAGAGGTTCGTGCTGGACTTCTCCCGGGCTCCACTGCCTCCCGCGGGCAAGGACTAGCTGGGACCGAGGGTTGCACTTAGGACCACCCTGAGCATCGTTTCTTATGTCAATAGCCATTTGTATTTGCTCCTCTGTGAACTGTTTGTTCATCTTCTTCACCTATTTTTCTAAGGCTTGTTGGTCTTTTTCCTATTGACTTGTAAAAGCTGTTCATTTAGGGAAATTTGCTCTCTATCTGATATTAATTCCTCTTTTCCCCAGTTCATTTGTCTCTTCACTTTGTTTAGGTGGTTTTGCCATTCATAAATTCTTTATTACTGTGTAGTCTAATGTATCAATCTTTTTATGGTTTGGGGGTTTTCTGACAGATTGAGAAGGTCTTCTTTACTCCAAGAGTAAAAACAACAGACATTGAAACAGAACTGTGATTCCTGAATCGTCCTGCAATCGAGTGTAAATACTATTTTACCTGTAACATCTCTACATCTGACCTCAGGCACTGAATGGAATTGATGGGGTATAAATAATTCTGCATGGTGACGCTTCAGAAACCCAGTTGCTATGGAAATTTGATCCAGCTCTGTTGTTCAAAACACACTCATCACTTGTCTATTAGGAGTAAAACACCGTGCCAGGCACCTTGTAGGATACCAGGAGAAAAAAATGGATCCTTCCCTCCAAAGAGCTTGCAGTATAGTGTGGGAGATAGATTTGGTTAGAAATATGGGGGGTGGGGGTGTGTGAAAGGTGTGTAGGGATATGAGGGGTAGGGCTCAGTGTAGGTTGAGTGTCGAACTAGCTAGCTTGTATTGGCCTCCATATTGGATCACTAATGTTCTTTTCTTAAAAACTAATTTTATTATAGTTGATTTACAATGTTGTGTTCATTTCTGCTGTACAGCAAAGTGATTCAGTTATACATTCTTTTTCATATTTTTTTCCATTATGGTTTATCACAGAATATTGAATATAGTTCCCTGTGCTATACAGTAGGACTTTGTTGTTTATCCATTCTATTGGGTTGGTTCAGTTATACATTCTTTTTCATATTTTTTTCCATTATGGTTTATCACAGAATATTGAATATAGTTCCCTGTGCTATACAGTAGGACTTTGTTGTTTATCCATTCTATTGGGTTGGCCAAAAAGTGCCTTTGGTTTTTAAGTAAAAATAAATGGCACATTTTTCATTTTCACCAAGAAATTTATTGAACAATGTATTCACCGTTTTGTTTCAGTACCTTCTGCCATTTTTCAGGCAACGTCATAATTTCATCTTCCCAAAACTTTTTATCTTTTTGAGCAAAGAACTGTTCCAGGTAGGTGCCTTTTACAGTCTTCCAGGGAATTGAAATTTTTTCCATTAAGAGAATTTTGTAACGACCGAAATAAATGAACTCCGAAGGTGCAGTGTCTGGTGAGAAATCTTCAGCACGAAACTTCGCAAACCGCTTTTGACCTGTTCGATCAGTCACAGCACCTTCTCCATACACTGCACAAATCTTTTTTGCATTTCAGTTGCGTTTTTACCTTTCTTGAAATAATAAAGCATAATATGCCTAAAATGTTACTTTTTTTCTTCCATCTTCAATATTAAAATGGCTACACAAAAATTCACCAATTTTGATGTCTTTTTATAAATGCACGCTGATATGACAGCTGTCACATACATTCTAACAAAATTGTTTTGGAATGAAGTTAAAGACAACTAAGTGCTACTAGAGCCATCGTATGGAAAAAACCGAACGAACCTTTTTGGCCACCGAAAACATATAACAATTTGCATCTGCTAACCCCAAACCCCCAATCCATCCATCCCTCCCCCACCCCACCTTGGCAACCACATGTCTGTTCTCTATGTCTGTGAGTCTGTTTCTTTTTCGTAGATAAGTTCATTTGGGATGATTGACGTTCTTATCATGCAGAGCAGGGGTTGGCAAGCTTTATATGTAAAGGGCCAGCTAAGAAAATCTTCAGCTTTACAACTATTCAGTTCTGCCTGAACAATGAGAGTATCTATGTTCCAACAAAAGTTTATTTATGGACACTGAAGTATGAATTTCATGTAATTTTCATGTGTTGTGAAATATTATTCTCTTATGTTTTACTTTTTTTCAAGCAATAAAAAATATAAAGACAAAACCACTTAGTTCAAGGACCATACAAAAACAGATGGGAGGCCATATTTGGCCCACGGGTCATAGCTGGCCAACCCCTGATGTAGAGGAACGACCGTGAAATTCTACACCAGGAGGAAAGACGATTTGGGGGAAAGCTGTCAATTATTGAAACCCTCAAAAATAACTCTAAGTTTGGTACAAATTATTAGGTATAATATAAGCTACAAGGATAGATTTACAACACGGGGAATATAGCCAATATTTTATAGTAACTATAAATGGAGTATAACCTTTAAATTTGTCAATCACTATACTGTACACCTCTAATTATACAATATTGTACAGTAACTATACTTCAATAAAAATAATAATAATTTTAAAAACTTTAAGTTCATCACGTTAAGTTTTGCCAAAGGAACCTGGAAGCAATGAATGGAAAATCAGTGAATATGTGACCTGCTGCTCAGCTTAACGCGGCTTCAAGCTGGAGAGGATGGAGTTCTTTGAATCAAATTCACAGATTCCTCCCATTAAACTGCCTTTCACCTAATATTTCTGTCAAAGAATCTAGAAACTATGGTGATTGATGCCATAGAAACACATAGCGAGCGAGCAGGGTGATGAGCTTGTGGATTGTGGCATGGCTGAGAGGCAAAAAGCTTTTTAGCTGCCAATCTCCAGGTAAAGTAATAGAATGAAATGCACTGCAGCTAGCATGTGGGGAGCTTTGCTGTTTACAGAGCACTCTTCACGTATGTTATCACCTTTAATTTTACTCAAAACTCACAATCACCCTGTGTGGTCGTTATTTTTATGATTTTACAAATGAGAATCTGACTCATGGCATTATTCACATTGCCCTATGCATAAGGACCAGATGTTCCTCAGTGCTAAGGCTAAGACCACAGTTAGTAAATAATACGTATCTTCCTCCATTTACAACGGGGTTATGTCCCAATAAACCCATCATAAGTTGAAAAAAATCCTTAAGTTGAAAATGCATTTAATACACCTAACTTACAGAACATCATAGCCTAGCCTACCTTAAACGTGCTCAGAACACTTACATTAGCATACAGTTGGGCAAAATCCTCTAACACAAAGTATTTTATAATAAAGTGTGGAATATCTCCTGTAATTTATTGAATACTGTCCTGAAAGCGGAAAACAGAATGGTTGTCTGGGTACAGAATGACTGTAAGGGTATCGGGTGATCGCGTGGCTGACGGGGAGCTGCCGTGGCTGCCGCTGCCCGGCGTCACGAGAGAGTATCTGACCGCATATCACTAGCCCGGGAAGAGGTCAAATTCAAAATTCGAAGTAGGGTTTCTACTGAATGCATATCGCTTTTGCAACATCCTAAAGGTGAACCATTGTAAGTCGGGGATCATCTGTAATGAAGATGATGATAGTAAAAGCATGCTGGTCACTGCATGTTGGTCATGTTCCAGACATTGAGCTAGGCAACTGACATATGATGGCTCATTTTGGCCTCACAACTGCCCGAGTATGGAGTCATTATGGCATTGTGTTTTCAATCACACGCTTTGGAGTCAGGTAGGTCCATGTTCAAGCCTTTGTTCTGCCACTTAGAGCCCTGTGACCTGGGGCAAGTTACAGATCTCCGATTTTCAGTTTCTTGATCTATAAAAGGCAGATGACATAATGCTATCTATTTCTTCTGGCTAGAGTATGAATCAGAAGGGATAATGAATGTAAAATGCTTAACGCAGTAGCTCACACATACTAAGTACTTGATAAATCTTTATTATTACTACACAGAGCTTATAATAACTCTGATGATCCTGCAAAGATGATGAAGATAATTTAATGGAATCCACACACACACCTGGCATTCAGACCATTAAAAAAGCTTTGAAATCATTATAGACTCACAGGAAGTTGCAAAAATAGTAGTAAGAGCCACACACCCTGCCCCTAGCTTCCCCCAATGGTGACATCTTATATAACTGTAGTACAATATCAAAATCAGAAAATTGACATTAGTATAATATCATTAAATAAAGACTTTATTCATTTTCCACAGTTTTTAAACCTACATTCACTTATGCGTGTATAGCTCTATGCATTTTCATCCCAAGTATAGATTTGTGTAACCACTACCACGATCAAGACACAGAACTGTTTCCATTACCACAAAATAACTTCCTGGTGCTCCCTCTATGGATTTCCACCTAACCCCCATCCCCGTCCCATGGCAACCACTAATCTGTTCTCCATCTCTGAAGTTTTGTCATTTCAAAATGCTATGTAAATGGAATAATACGGTATATAACTTTTTGAGATTTTTTTCACTACGTATGACGTCATTGAGATCCATCGAAATTGTTGCATGTGTCAGTAGTTCATTTATTTTTTTGCTGTGTTCCACCATATACGAGAGTTTGTGCAACCAACACTCATTGAAGAATATTTGAATTATTTCCAATGTTTGGCTATTACAAGTAAAACTGCCATGAACAGTAGTGTACACTTTTTTGTGTGGACGTAAGTTTCCATTTCTTTATGCCCAGGAGTGGGATTGCTGGGTCATGTGGTAAGTGTATATTTAAAATTATAAGAAATTGCCAAACTGTTTTCCAGAGTATCTGTACCATTTTACATTCCCACTAGCAGTGCATGAGTGATCCAATTTTTCCACATCCTCACCAGCATTTAGTATTATCACTATTTTTTATTTTAACTGTTCTAATAGGTGTGTAGTGATAACTCCTGGTGGTTCTAATTTGCATTTCCCTGGTGGCTAATGATGTTGAACATTTGTTCCTGTGCTTATTTGCCATACATGTCTCCTCTTTGGTGAAATATCTGCTGATGTCTTGTACCCATTTTATAACTGGATGGATTGTGTTTTTATTGTTGAGTTTTGAGAGTTCTTTATATATTATGGATATAAGGCCTTTGTTGAATATATGGTTTAAGTTGTGGGCTTAATTGTGTTCCCCCAAAACCCCAGTACCTATGACTGTGATCTTATTTGGAAATAGGGTCTTTGCAGATATAATCAAGGTAAGATGAAGTCATACTGGATGAGGATGGGCCCTAATCCAATGACCGGTGTCCTAATAAAAAGAAGAAAATTTGGGCACAGACACTTAAGGAGAACACCATGTGGCAAAGGAAGCTGGGATTAGAGTAATGCATCTACAGCCAAGGAATGCTAAGGATTGCCAGCAACCATGAGAAACTAGGAAGAGGCAAGGAAGAATCCTTTGCTTACAGCCTTCAGAGAAGGATACTGACACCTTGATGTTTGACTTCTGCCCTGCAGAACTGTGAGGGAATACATTTCTGTTGTTTTAAACCACCAAATGTGTAGTAATTTGTTATGGCAGTCCTAGGAAACGAATCCAGTTTATAAATATTTTCTCCCAGTCTCTACCTCGTCTTTTCACTCTCTTAATGGATCTTTCCAGGGAAAATATGATGTCCAATTTATTACTTTTTTTTTTTAATGGATCATGCTTTTAGCATCATGTCCTAAGAACTCTTTGTCTAGCCCTGGATATCAATGATTTTCTCCTATGATCTCTGCTAAATTTTTAAAAATAATTTTGTTTTTATTTAAATCTATTATCATTTGGAATTAATTTTTGTGTAGGGTATGAGATTTAGGTTGAGGGTCATTTTGATTTTGTGTATGGATGTCCAATTGCTCTAGCATCCTTTGTTGGAAATACTATTCCTTCTCCATTGGAATGCTTTTGCATCTTCATAAAAAATCAATTGAACATATTTGCGTTCATCTAGTCTAGGATCCTTATTCTGTTCCATTGATCTATGTGTCTATTTTTTACACACTGTGACCCAACTATTTTTTTTAGTAGTCAAGATCCAAGGTTGCACAGATCTAGTGGCACATATTTAAGGAGGAAATATCAGAACTATTGATATACCAATACCACACTGTCTTGGTTACTGTAGGTATATAATACGTTTTTAAAATATTTTTATTGGGCTTCCCTGGTGGCGCAGTGGTTGCGCGTCCGCCTGCCGATGCAGGGGAACCGGGTTCGCGCCCCGGTCTGGGAGGATCCCACATGCCGCGGAGCGGCTGGGCCCGTGAGCCATGGCCGCTGGGCCTGCGCGTCCGGAGCCTGTGCTCCGCGACGGGAGAGGCCACAACAGAGGGAGGCCCGCATACCAAAAAAAAAAAAAAAAAAAAAATTATTTATTTATCTTAATTTTTATTGGAGTATAGTTGCTTTATAATGTTGTGTTAGTTTCTGCTGTACAGCAAAGTGAATCAGTTATACATATACATATATCCCCTTTTTTTTAGTTTTCCTTCCCATTTAGGTCACCACAGAGCACTGAGTAGAGTTCCCTGTGCTGTAAGTAGGTTCTCATTAGTTATCTATTTTATACATAGTAGTGTATATATGTCAATCCCAATCTCCCAATTCATCCCACACCCCCTTCCCCCCCAGTATCCATAAGTTTGTTCTCTACATCCGTGTCTCTACTTCTGCTTTGCAAATAAGTTCATCTGTACCGTTTTTCTAGATTCTACATATAAGCGATATTATACTATCCATTCTTTAGAAAAACAAGACCATGTGATCTAGAACCTAGAGAGAGAGAGATAGAGGTCAGATAAGATGCCTAGAGGGAGTAAGCTGGAGAAAGTGTATCTGTAAGGACACTGTACCTCTCACTTCCCTATGTTTTTATGGTATATAGTAAGTCTTAACATTAGGTAGAGTGATCCTTTCCACTTTATTCTTTTTCAGAATCGATTTAGCTATTCTAGTTCCTTTGCCTTTCCATATATATTTTGGAATAATCTTATCTATAGGTACAAAACATCTTGCTGGGATTTTGATAGGAATTGCATTAAACCTATCGATCAATTTGGGGAGAATTGACATCTTTACTATGTTGAGTTTTCCAATCCATGAAAAAGGTATGTCTCTCCATTTATTTAAATATTTGATTTCTTGCATCAACATTTTATAATTTTCAGCATAGAGATCCTATGCATATTTTGTTAGATTTATACCTAAGTATTACATTTCCTTAGGAGTGATTTAAAATGGTTGTATTGTTAATTTCCTTCCACACGTTTGTTGCTACTGTATAGGAGTGCAATGGAATCTTGTGTGTTGATCTTGTGCCCTGCAACCTTGCTAGCTCATTAATTTTACAGGCTTTTTCTTTTTGCTGATTCCTTGGTATTTTTTATACACTGTGACCCAGCTATTTTTTTTAATAATCAAGATGCAAATTTGCACTGATCTAGTGGTACATATTCAAGGAGGAAGTATCAGAACTATTGATATACCAGCTCAGAGTCTTAACTCTAACTCCTCTTCACTCACTTAAGTCTTCTGTGGGTGGCAGCACATATGAGAATCCTTAGTTACAATTATTTAATTAAAAATTAACATTAACTTCCTAATATAAAGACAAGAGACTTGTCTCACATGTATGCATTCCTAAACTAGACTATGTCTTAGCAGCTAAGCTCAGTTCCATTGATCAGTCTGGGGAGCCATGCTAATTTCCTTCCTTCCTTCATTCATTCAACAAACAATTACTGAGAGCCTACTCTGTATAAAGTCACCGGAATAGATGCTGTGAACCCAGAAATAAACAAGATGCACATATGCTCAAATGTATCTGCCAAGCAACATCTTGAGCTCAAAGTCAAAATTTTATAAAAGGATGTTTATGCTGCTTCTAATTTCCTGAAGATTGAATTATTCATTCAATTAGCCAGTGAGTTCCCAAAGTGTTTTATGATGCGGCATTTCCATTGGGATAAGCATGAGAAAGAACACTGTGGTTATAGTTCTATTGGCATAATGCTATATCTTTGAAAGCAATAAAATAAAATAATAATAATAATAGAAGCAAAAAGGAAAGGAAAAAGGAACAGCCACCCACCTTGTAGTTTGATCAATGTGGTCACCATCCCCCCGACCCTACTTTTAAAGGCCATGACTCATTCCCAGGGTCTTCAGGTCTCCCTTCTTGCTAGGAGATGATAATTGGATGCCCAGTTCCAGATTTAGAAGCATCTCCAGGCCCTAATATTGGTCTCAGTCCTTGACGTACATTAGGAATCACCTTGTGAGATTTTAAAAATACAGATCTGGGCTTCCCTGGTGGCGCAGTGGTTGAGAATCCGCCTGCCGAGGCAGGGGACGCGGGTTCGTGCCCCGGTCCGGGAAGATCCCACATGGCGCGGAGCGGCTGGGCCCGTGAGCCATGGCCACTGAGCCTGTGCGTCCGGAGCCTGTGCTCCGCAACGGGAGAGGCCACAACAGTGAAAGGCCCACGTGCCACAAAAAAAAAAATAAATAAATAATAAAAAATAAAATAAAAATAAAAATACAGATCTTAGGGACTTCCCTGGCAGTCCAGTGGTTAAGACTCCATGCTTCCAATGCAGGGGGCGCAGGTTCTATCCCTGGTCGGGGAACTAAGATCCCACATGCTGTGCGGCAAAAGAAAAATACAGATTTTAGGGATCCAGACCAGAGCAATTGATTCAGAGCCTCTGGGGCTGGGGCCTAGGCACAGGTATCCCTTAACACCTCCTGAGATGATGCTGAGGTGTAGCGAGAACTAAGAATTACTGTAAATCTAGCCCAACCTGCTGATTATGGTTGTGTAAGTCCAGTCTTTGTGGACCAAACTGTACAATTGGATTTTGTTAAGGTTCCACTTACTATGTTCCAGGTACTGTAGTAAGCACTTTACACACATTATTTTGCTTTGTCCTCATGAAGTATTTGAGTCAGGAGGTGGCTTGAAGGATGTCAGGGGGAAGGAGAGTTTTAGCTTTCCTCCCATCTCCGTAATATCTCTGAAAAACAACTCCCAATAATTATCTACAGAATGAAAAGACAGACACTGCTGATTCCTTGGTGTTTTTTTTTGTTTGTTTGTTTGTTTTGCGGTATGCGGGCCTCCCTCCGTTGCGGCCTCTCCCGTTGCGGAGGACAGGCTCCGGACGCGCAGGCTCAGCGGCCACGGCTCACGGGCCCAGCCGCCCCGCGGCACGTGGGATCCTCCCGGACCGGGGCCCCAACCCGGTTCCCCTGCATCGGCAGGCGGACGCGCAACCACTGCGCCACCAGGGAAGCCCTCCTTGGTATTTTTTACACACTGTGACCCAGCTGTTTTTTAGGCTGTCCCCTCCGACTAAAAACTGTGCCTGAGTCACTCCTGTATGGAAATCCAGGAGCTGCCACTGCTTCAAAACAACCACGTGAGGTAGGTATTATCATCCTTATTTTACAGTTGAGAAAACCAAATCACAGGGCGCTGAAGTGATTTGCCCAAGATCACATAGCTAGCAGGAGAGCGGAAGCCATTTCTGTTCACCCACTTCACCAGGGCTGGGACAATCCTGTCTTAGTTGTCGCCGTAGAGCCAGCATGTAGCCCAGCACCTGCAGTTGGTGCATGATGGATGCTCTAAATGAACGGAAAGGCAGCAAAGTCATGCTCTTTACCACTTTGCACATGTCTTGTCCCAAGGTCCAGGCTCCCCTGTCCATTGCTCTAGTTACTGGATCCATGCTTCTTCCCCAAGCCCGGTGTTCTACCTAGGACCCTCATCATTATGATCTGACTCAGCTCAGGGCTGGGTCTGCTGTTCTCTCCTGCTTAAAGGTATTGGATGTCAAAACACACCACACCAGAGCCAATGTCTTCAAGTGATTCAGAGGTTTATTTTTATACATATGTCCCCAGAACCAGGTGCCTGCCCACCTGCATGCTCTCTCTCTCTCTCTCTCCCCCAGGGACTCCTCTCACTTTGCCCACCCCTGGGTGGGAGGACCCACTGGTTAGAGGGCTTTCTGATGTTCAAGTGGAGGGAGAGAGAGAGAGAGAGAGAGCACACCTGGTCCTGGGTGGGGATACACACACACACACACACACACACACACACACACACACAAACACACACACACGTATGTGATAGGAGCCCACCTGCAGGAATTTTTAATAATACCAGGGCAGTCTTCACATTGCAGGGTTTGGGGGGAGATCAAAAGAAGCAGGACAGGTTTCTTGTAAGGAACTTATCAGACATAGTGATTAGAGCTGGGGCTTCTGACAGTTCCTGACCTGGCCAATGAGAATGGCTTGGTCAAATGTCATTTTGCTAGCAGTGACTTACTGCGCTCAACTTTATTTTCCCACAATTCCCCCCGGACATTAGGTCACTGTGCCAGGACTCTTGTAAGTATACTTGCATGTAGGTGCTGCTGGTTTGCCACACCCAGCTCAGTATGGAAAGTCCACCTGCCATCGGGAGGGACCCTGGAACAAGGCGCACAGCCAGTCACCGCAGGCTGCAGGGGATACCCAGGAGGAAGGTCTGTAGGAGTTCCCAGCACCTCATGTAAAAGCTTAGTTACATTGTTCGGTGTTTTAGTTAGATGCTGCATCTGTCTGGCTATTCGTGTGGCCAATTCTAAGATGTCCTGTTGTCCCAAGATTCTTTTTCCTCAGATTTAGTGGTTGCAGAAGGCTGAATCTCTACGTTTCCAGTCCCAGCAGGTCTGCTGGGGGGCTTGCAATTTTGGCCCCAATTTCTGCCTTCCAGGGGTTCACCAAAATGGTAGACTTATGGGACCATACCAAATCTACTCAACAATTGTCTGCCTTCTTCTAGTGAGTTCTAGTTACTAAGGCCTGAGTCCCACTGCAGTGGGGTGGGCTGGGCTGTCTGTCTGGCCATGGAAACAAAATGTAGGAGAGGGAAAGATAGGGTCCTCCTTCAGGGACTATGATATTCTGGATGGGCCCTTTTCTTTCTTTTCTCTCTTTTTCTTTTCTTTTTTTTTTAAATTTCAAAATAAACTTAGAGAAAAGTTGCTAGTACAATGCAAAGACTTTTGTTTTCTTCAGTTGACACTAAGTTGCTGCCCTGCTGTCCCCTGTGTAATAACCAGGTCTTTTATTTTTTGTATTTTGGTGCTCTGACATCTGGGCTCTGGGGCCTTGCTGACCCTGGAGGGACTGCCCCCTCAGGGCAGCCAATTCTTAGAGATAACAAACAAATCAACCACTCCAGAGTACCCCTCCCCCAACTCTCCACTCCAGCCACTATCCACCTGCCCTAACCGCCCGAGGGCCAGGTACCAGACAACCAGGGACAGCTCCTAGAGCCCAGGGAAATGATTCCAACTAGCCAGTCCTAAGCCTGCTTACCCTGCCTTGCCTATTCCTTCCAATGGAAACCTCTCGTATGTCATCAGACTCTGTTGCTGTGGTGTTTCCTTCCCCCATCTGCCAGAGCCTCCTGTTTTGGGGGAGAGGGCCCCAGATATTGACCCCACTTCCTGCACCAGTTACGTGTTATGGTCATTCTTTGCCTGCTGCTCTGGCCTTTACACCAGGCCTGAAGTAAAGAAAAGCCCAGGGGGTTGGCACCAAACACCTACCAGGTCCCCCAAGACCCTCTACCCACACCTGCACCAAGTCTGAGAACAGAATGTTCTGCAAGAAACCAGATGGAGAAGGCCCCCTTTAAAGCATAAAGGCCCCACCCACCTGCAGGAGGTCCAGCTCTGGGATCATGTGACCAGACCACCAGCCATCGCCAACACGAGCTAAGGCAGACCGCACATGCCAGCCCTACCAGGGAAAGTGAGCTGCTCTCTTGGGGGCCTTCCGCTGGTCCCCTGGTCAGAGGCTGAGCTACAGCCTGTTCTCCTAGGACAGTCGACCTCACAGACCTGAAGAGAAGGGCAGGAAGGCAAGAGAGGGAAGGAGACTGGCAGGGAGGAAGGAAAGAGCTGTTGGAGGGCGGCGGCGGGGGGAGGAGGTCAGCCCGCGGGGTGTGAGATGCCAACCCTTCCATCAGGTATAGCCAGCAGGGGCTGAGGTGCGGCCCCCCGAGGAGGAGCGGCTGAGTGCCTCTCGCAGACAGTGCGGCCATGAAGCAAACCTGGGGGCAGGAGCCCCCCTGCAGGCTGGTCCCTAAGCCTGACCCCATAGCGCCCCGGGTTAATGCTCCCCTTCCTGCGCCCCGTGCCTCAGCATGGGAGAAGGGGGGAGTAGGGGTGGGGTAGGGTCGGGGAGGGAGGCCTTGCCCTCGGCCCCCAGGGCACACCTCCTTCCAAGTAGGAGTAGCCAAATAGTGGGAGGCTCCAGGCAGAAGGGGTTGTGAGGGGATGGGAGGGGGTGGGGGCGATGGAGGCTTTCCCCAGCAACCAGAGAAGACGGTCCTTCTGAGCCGTGGCTCATCCACTTTTCCACGTTTTTTTTTGTTTTGGCTGCTTTGGGTCTCCGTTGCTGCGCGCGGGCTTTCTCTAGTTGCGGCGAGCGGGGGCTACTCTTCACTGCGGTGCGCGGGCTTCTCATTGCGGTGGCTTCTCTTGTTGCGGAGCACGGGCTCTAGGAGCGCAGGCTTCAGTAGTTGTGGCTCGCGGGCTCAGTAGTTGTGGCTCGCGGGCTCTAGAGCACAGGCTTCAGTAGTTGTGATGCACGGGCTTAGTTGCTCCACGGCATGTGGGATCTTCCCGGACCAGGGCTC
>NC_041234.1:107013754-107025396 GCF_002837175.3 Physeter macrocephalus
GGCTCAGTAGTTGTGGCTCGCGGGCTCTAGAGCACAGGCTCAGTAGTTGTGGCTCACAGGCTCAGTAGTTGTGGCTCGCGGGCTCTAGAGCACAGGCTTCAGTAGTTGTGATGCACGGGCTTAGTTGCTCCACGGCATGTGGGATCTTCCCGGACCAGGGCTCGAACCCGTGTCCCCTGCACTGGCAGGCGGATTCTTAACCACCGCGCCGCCGGGGAAGTCCCGTCTCATCCACTTCTGATGGGTTTTAGTTTTAGAGACTCTGATAAAATGGGACAGAGATGAGAGAGAAGGAGGAAGGATGGACAAGGAGGGGCACGGCCCCCTTAGGCACGGCTGGCATCAGAAACAGCTGTGCTGTCTGGTTGGAGGTGCACTCTGAAAAGACTCCTGCGTGTCACAGAGCCATCACCCTTTCTCCACCTGTCCGTACTTTAGTTCCACCACTGCCAGTTCAGTCCTGAGGTCAATATTCAATTACCCCCAGGCTCCTTCCTCCCTTGGGCCCTTTTCAAAGCCCTAGAGGACGTCATCTACTAACTGATCCGTTTCCCTTATGAACCGGCACACGGTTTTCCCTCCAGAAAAGGTAAAGCAGGAACGCAGAACAGGCATTAGGGACGGCAGGCCCCCACTTGCCTCAGGCGAAAAGCCAGAAGTATCGGTGAGAGGAGAAAGGCAGGCTGGTGCAGAGTGAGTGAGTCTGTTGGCATATTAGAAAAGGCCCAGAAAGGTTGTGCAGGTGGGACCAGGGCAACGATGTTTCCCTTTCTGTTCCTATCATTCCACAAAATACTTCCAGAGGTCCCTAAACAGGGCCAGGCTCTGGCAAACCAGCCTGAGCTGTCTTCCAGCCCACCTCCCAAGGAAATGTGCACATTTTTCTACCACAAATCACCACCCACACTGCTCCCTTCCACATAGTTAAAGCTCAAACGTGATAGAGATGCTATGAGTAATTCCAGGCACCTGCCTCTGTAAAGGCAGGCACACAGCTGCTGCGGTCCAGAAAAGGGATCTCCCACACCCGCTGGTCCAAGGCCAAAATGTGTTCTCACTGTTTCTACCACACTCTAGAGGACCAATATCAGAGTTCCCGGTCTGGGTCTTCACACTAAGCCTCCCTCTCATGGGGGTAACACCTTGGAAGGGGCAGCTAGCGTGGACAGGGCAGCAAATTTGTCCCTGCCGTTGCCGCCAATTTTTTGACTAACACCCAATCTCCTTGTCTGGGCCATCCAACCAAGTCTGCCCCTGGGCTTCCTCCCAGCCACCTGGGAAGGGGAGGATGTCTCCTGGTCCATGCCCCTTAACCAGTGCATGATTGCTTCTGTTGCAAATAGATCAGACTCTGGAAAAACCGAAAAGCTGATGCTATTTCCAGTTCCTGGCCTCTGCAGAGTCCATAAGGCAACTGTTCAGTTTCAGAGGGGAGGGGTCTGCAGAGACCACAGGCACACGGCAGCAGAGGCTTGTGAACGAGGCTCTAGACCTCATGGGGCACCAGCATTTCCTCCACTGTTAGTTATTTTCTCTGGACCAGAGCTCCCTTTAATTCTCCCTTTGGTCTGTGTTCTACCCATCAATCAAGGGGAGGATGACTCTTTTTTTGTTTGTTTGTTTTTTGTTTTTTGCGGTACGTGGGCCTCTCACTGTTGTGGCCTGTCCCGCTGCGGAGCACAGGCTCCGGACGCGCAGGCTTAGCGGCCACGGCTCACGGGCCCAGCCGCTCCGCGGCACGTGGGATCTTCCCGGACCGGGGCACGAACCCGCGTCCCCCGCATCGGCAGGCGGATTCTCAACCACCGCGCCACCAGGGAAGCCCGGAAGATGACTCTTGACCTATCCCCTTAATAGTCAATACCCAACTGCTTCTACTGGAAATAGATCAGGCTCTGGGAAAATAGAAAAGCTGATGGTGCTTCATGGCCCCAGCCCCTGTAAAGGCACAAATGCGGCCACCCCATCTCAGTCTATCCGAGGCAGAGAGGACGGCAGCAGAGCCGGCAGTCTAAACTCAACAGGGCAGAGGGGAGAGTGGAGCAGAGCGTGTGGAGAGTGTACTGATCCTTGGGTAAAGAGGGTCAATCAGTTTCGGAAAAGTTTGAATCCTTGTTTTCTGGCTTTTGCTTCTAACCTCCTGAAAGCCATGAGCACAAATCCACCTTTCTACTCTGTTGAGTCACTGCCAAAAATTCAAGGATTAGTCTTGGTTTATTAGTTTTAGAAACCAAGAGACATAGTGTCCCCTTGCCTGTAGTAAATTCAGCTGAAAGAGTAAAGCATTACCCAAATCCCTTACCCCAGCCCTGTAAAGGCCCTAACACAGTTGTTTTATTTACAAGGGAGCTAAAGAATGGGTTGAGGCGGACAGCTCCACGTGCCAGGCCTGTGAGAAGTGCAGTCTTGACTCTCAAGGACTCTGGAGCAGCTGTGTTGGCAAATCGTTTGTTTCGGGCTCTGCAACTTCTCCCCCTTCCGTACTCAGGATTGTTGTCACCACATCATCTTTTCAAAGTCTTCCAAGAGATCATCTTTGAGGTTATGTAAGTAACTGCATATTGATGTGCGCTCAGACATGTGGTGTGTGTGAGAGAGACGTATAAAACAGTTCATTTCATTACCCCGCCATAAAAATGACTAAGGCAGGCTTGTTATATACACTTAAAGACAGGAAACTTCGAGGTGGTCGACGAGAGTCTTGCTTTGGCAGCCTTTCTCTCGTCCCGCCTCTGTTAATCAACCTCAGGTTAATCTGGGCATGTTCATTCCCCAACCTCACGTCCATCATGGACCCCTACTTAGCCAAGGGCTGTGAGACTCAGAGACTCGGTACCTAAGTCCACGCGACCACCCTGATAAGCAGCCTGGGAAACAGACCCTTCTCCCCAGCCTCACACCACGTGAAGGAGCAGGCCTGCCCAGTGCCCCTGAGGGTGTGTCGGGCGTACTTGAATCCTAAACACGGAGGAAGAATGAGAACTTTGGTCTGTCTGACAAACTGCACGGGAAAGCCATCTGGGTGAGGTCGGCTTTGGAGCGGAAGGGCCAGCTGTGCGGGGAGCTCCCAGCTGCGTCCTAACTGCCCCCTGCTGGTGCCGGGACCGTACGCTCTGCCACCACCACCACCCACGCCTCCCGGAAGGGGCTGGCCCCCTTGCTCTTATACTTGCCAGGTGAGGCAGGGGGCTATTTTGCACAGCACCCTGCTGGAAAGAAAGTGGATGGTCTGAAACGGAGGAAGAGCATCTCAGAAGTAACAAAAGGAAGAAAACGGGAATTGAAGCACCACCGCGTCGTCACAAGGCCATGGCAGTCTGTTTCGCTTGTCAGGAGTTCAGGGTCTGCTTCTTGTTATTATTTACGTGCACCTCCAGAGCTTCAAACCATCATTATTACTCACAACTATTAGCTCATCTACATCTACATTTATGACTTCTTCTCCATCCCTCATCACTGTTTATATTCCTAGCATTGATATTTGGTTTGTTTCATGGTATGGGATGTTTTACTACTCAGGTTCTCTGCATTTCTACTACAGCCAAATAACACTCAGTAGTAAAGGTGCCATGGGCCTGCTCCCTAGACCCTGAAGTCTATCGCCTGAGAGATGGATGTCCTCGGGGTTAGCCCTGCCCAGGAAAGTCACTATACTGTTGTACCAGACGCTAAAGCACTTCCTCTGGCCTGTGAGAGGGGCAGTGCAGGTCCTGTCACATCCTCAGACTGTGACATCCTCCTGTCTCCATTCCGGGGACTGTAGGATGCTCAACTATGTATTCATTTCCAACTCCCAGTTCATATGACTGAGGATTGGCTTTGAAGCAAAGGAGCGTGTGAGGAGCTCCAGCCAGCATTTTGGACTTGGCTTCAAGCTGCCTTTTTTACTTTCTGTGGCTCTGCCTTTGCCTTTAGTTTAGATGGCCTCCCACGTTACCTTTTTCCTACCCTATACAAACTTGGGCCTAAGTCCTTCTCCTGATACTTTACAAAGTACCCTTCATTTTCCTTCCTCCATGGGGAGTTCTCTTGTTTCTTGGTGGAGGGTAGAGGTGGGTGACTCACAGGTTGGAAGTTACTGTGAGGTTCGGGAAGAATCCCTGAAACAGCCTGGGTCACCAAGCCTTCTCCTCCGGCTTCCACGACCCATCTTCTCTAATTTACACCCCTCCCCTTCCTCCTACGGTCACTCAGGAAGCTCTAGCTGCTTAGCTTTATTGTCCATTCCTTCTCCCAGATGAACCCAACTCATAGAAACCAGGCTAGATCCCACAAGTCAGAGCTGCCCGCAAGGGCCTGGGGTTCCCAAGGCAGTGTCAAAGGAATCTCCACTGAAGAGCAGCCGAGTCACTAATCAGAAAGGCCAAGTTCTTAGAGAGTAGATCTAAACAGTTTCAGCTGCCCCTACACCATGCACCAGGGATCTGTCCAGAAGAGGGGTGCTCTGGCATGGACTCAACTGGCAACAGCCTGCATCCTTTGCATCTGATCTCGTTCTTTCTTCCAGTTCGTCCTTATGCTTTGTCCTTTTCTGTCTGGCCTTAAGGATGAATAAAAAGAAAATAGACCTTGGTGCTAGAAGGCTCTGGATTTGAATTCTGGCTCTTCCACTTACAAACATGTGTGACCCTAAGCACATTTCTTTACCTTCTGAGACAATTTCTTCACCACTAAAATGCAAAAGCCAATCACCTACCTCTCAGAGCTGGCTCGGGATTAAACGGGATAACATGCATGGAGAACACATTACAGCACCCAGAGCACAGTAGGTGCTCAAGTCCATGGTGGCTGTTATTCCACCTCCAATCAAGCCTCATGGAAGTCTGGTCGTGGCCAAATGTGCATATTCTACTCTTCATATCTGAACCTTGCGACTCTCCAGCTAGAACACTTCCCTCCTCAACCACGTGGCTTCTATCCCCCAGCATCGGCTCCAGCTAACAGGCTTTTTAAAATTGGCATGGCCCTAGGAACCCTGTCTCGAAGCCCCTCCTTCCTCATTTCCAGCCCCCCACGGCACTCCAACCAGCCCTGCTTGTACTGGGTGGGCCCGGAAAATGGGAACTGGAAAAGCAAAACAAAACCAGATCTTCAGACCAAATAAGACTTGAAGACAATGTGGTCAAAGATAAGATGAGGTATGGGCAGGTCAAGGTGATGTTCAGAAATGATTCCAGGGCCACAGCCAATCTGCCCTAGTACACCCCTTAGGTATGGTTCAGTGCACCTCTTAAGGGACAAGGTGTGTCTCGGGTGTTTTTAAAGGAGCCAAGCTAATCCAGACACCCACTTTAATTCTCTCAACCACAGGTGTAGTGTGGTGGCTGTACCCCTAAACTGTCAACCAAAATACAGAAGAAGGCTCCCGGAGTATGTGATCTGAGATTGTGGCGAGCGGGTCTGACGCCATAGCTCTTCGGCTAAAACACTGAAATAACTTCTTATTGAAATGACTTCTTATTGCCTTTCAAATTAAGTTCAGTCTCAGCCCACAGCATTCAAATGTTTTCCACAAGTTAACCTCAACCTACCTTGCCAGGCTTATTTCACCTTGCTTCCTTTCCACACACACTTCAGCCAAAATGGACTGTTTATTCCCTGAACATGTCCATGTACACTCCCACCCCTGTGTCTTTGCTGTTTATCTTATTTTTTTTTTTATTGCAGAGTTTTGGGGTTCTTTTTTTATTGGAGTATAGTTGATTAACAATGTTGTGTTAGTTTCAGGTGTACAGCAAAGTGATTCAGTTATACATACATACATATATATGTACATTTCAGATTCTTTTCCCTTATAGGTGATTACAAGATATTGAATATAGTTCCCCGTGCTATACAGTAGGTCCTTGTTGGTTGTCTGTTTTATATAGTGTATACATGTTAATCCCAAACTCCTAATTTATCCCTCCCCCTTTCCCCTTTCCCCTGTTTATTTTTATTTATGACTTCTTCTCCATCCCTCATCACTACCTACTGAAATCCTCCAGACTCCCTCTGAAAAAATGGACTCTCCCATGAATCCTTTCCTGATTCCTCAGCTCTCCTCCAACGGGACAGAATTTACTTTCTCTCTTGCTTGTGGCATGGATTCTAGCTAGAGCCTAGGTGCTGGGGTTCAGACATACTGGGCAGTCTGGTAAATTGAGGGAACGGTGGTGGGGCTAAGGGCCTCTGAGGAGATAAATCCTCCTGAGGGGAGGAAATAACCAAGCATGACAGAGCTGACTCAGGAACAAAGGCCAAGTGGGTAGTAGGAAGCCGTGAATTGGAGTGCAATGCGAAGGCTCTTAACCGAATCTGCCCAGCCCAGCCTCCCTGGAGGCCTGCTTCTGTCCTATCCAGGGACCTATTTGCATCCAGGAAGGCTTGTCATGGCAGCAAAGGGAATGAGATCCTGACCCCCTCTTCCTCACACAGCCCACTGAGGTTCAAAGGAATAAACCAGCGGTCCCCAAACTTTTTGGCACCAGGGACCGGTTTCGTGGAAGATGATTTTTCCATGGACAGGGGAGCGGGGGCGGGGGGATGGGGAGGGTGGTCCAGGCGGTAATGCGAGCGATGGGGAGCGGCAGACAAAGCTTTGCTCACTCGCCCGCCCCTCCCCTCCTGCTGTGCGGCCCCGGTTCCTAATAGGCTGCAGACCGGTACCTGTCTGCGGCCTGGAGGTTGGGGAGCCCTGGCATGAACGATGTCTAATGGCCTGGAGTGGTCCCAAATGAGGTCCGATTGCTGAGAAGGAACAAGGAGGGTGCTCTGAGAGGAGGCTTTCCATAAAAGGAGAATGTGGACAGGCTCTCAGAGTCCAGATCATTGGAGGGCATCTGGTTCAGGACATGCAGTCATTCTGGACATCCTGTGGGTGCTCCTCAAAAGGAAAGAGCTGCCTCCAAGCCTCTAAAGAGTTAGAATCCTCCAGGGCCCAGGCAGTCTTTCTTTAGGACCCTTCTGAGCTGAGTCTGACAGAGTAGAAATGGCACCTTGAGAAACCATCTTGATGAGGATGGATCAGGTCAGCACTCTATGCTGGAGCCAGTTCAAGCTGGTGGTTTGGTCGGGGCCACCTCTGATTGACGGGGGTAGTGGTTAGTAGCGAGGACTCTGGAATCAGCTACCTGGGTTCAACAGCTTTCTCGTACGTAAATGGGGAGAACTCAACCAGTCAACTGAGAGCAGCGAATGGAACCGCCTTGTTGTTAACAGCCGTGGAGTCCATTTCAAGAGGCAAGATTAGTGATAACCAACAACCCGGTGGACTAGACCAAACAAATAAAGTAGGGGACTGATTCATGCATGTGTGGAGGCAACCCTAGAGATTCTTGGGTCAGTTTAAGGAGGGGAACCACTAGAATTCTTTCTGGAAAAAAAATGAGTGTGTATGGGGAGGGGGTCTCAATGCCATTGTAATCTGGATATTGGAAGATGAGACTTTTTTTTGAGGTGTTTTTGACCTACAACATTATATTAGTTTCAGGTGTACAACATAATGATTCAATATTTGGATATATTGTGAAATGATCACCGCAATAAATTGAGTTAACATCCATCAATGTACAGTTTACTTCTTTTTTTCTTGTGACGAGCAGTTTTAAGATTTATGGAGACTGGGACTTCCCTGGTGGCACAGTGGATAAAACTCCACGCTCCCAATGCAGGGGGCCTGGGTTCGATCCCTGCTCAGGGAACTAGATCCCACATGCATGCTGCAACTAAAGGTTTGCATGCCACAACCAAGGACCCCATGTGCCGCAACTAAGGAGCCAGCAAGCTGCAACAAAGAAGCCCTGGAGCCGCAACTAAGGAGCCCGTGAGCTGTAACTAAGGAGCCCGCCTGCCGCAACTAAGACCCGGTGCAACCAAATGAATTAAAAAAATAATAATAATAAGACTTAAGGAGAACTTATTTTTAATGTGGAGGCTTATCCTACCCTACCATACTGGCAGCGCCTCGCAGGCCAGTGGTGCTCCCTGGAGAGGGACTGCCGTGCTCCGTGGGGCAGTGGGGAAGACCACGGGGCCTGGCAGAGTGACACGGAGATGGTAGGGCACCCAGCGGAGCAGGTCCGTGGGAATATACTTGTTCACGAGCACAGGGAAGACACTAGGAAAGACCTTGAAGGGTTAAACGATTGCCACTAACTCTAGCACAACCTGAGTCCCAAACTACAGCTAAGACCCCCATCCTTAGGGGCTGCCAGAAATGCTTGAGGTGGAGGACTTTGCAAGAAGCTAAAGATCCTGCATGAGGCCGTGTGTGTGTAGGTGCCCGAGAAACTGAGGTTTCCTGGTTGTGTCCTTACCTCCTCTCTCTCATTAAGTTCTTTGAGGACAAGTGCTATGTTTTACTTATCTCTGTATCTCCCCAAAGCAGGAGCCCTAGTCCTGGCAGAGGGCTGCAGGGCAGAGTCCGGTGCCCGTTGCAGAGGCAGCAGCGCCAGCGAGAGCAGTCTTGATCCAGGCACAGGTGAGACTCTTCCACGTCGCCATCCCCCAACAGCATCTAGCCCGGGACTTACTATTTTCTTCTCAGTTTTCAGCTCTCTTGAAGTATAATTTACATATCATGAGTTCACTTATTTTCAGTGTACAGTTTGAGGTTTAATAAATTTATACCATCACGCAAACATCATCGTGCCACATCATTACAGAACACTTCCATTATCCCCGAAGTTTTCCTTGGGCTCCTTAGCAGGCATCCTTGCTCCGACCTCCAGACCTAGGCAACCGTTGATGTGCCTTCCATCACCATAGTTTCGCATTTTCTACAAATTTCATATTAAGGAATTATACAGAGTAGCTGGTGTCTTTCATTGCATATGTTTGAGATTCTTCCCTGTTGTAACACGTATCAATGGTTTGTTCTTATCTGGGATCAGTGGCCAGTCTGAACGCATGACAGTTTAGTGCTCATATGTAGGAGAATCAACTCTCCCAAGTTATTCCAATCCTACGGTCAAGGTGAGAGTGGAGTGATCAAAATGCATTTAATATGCAATTTCCAATTTGCAAGAGTCACCATTTTTATCTGGGACGATCCCCGCTACAGATAATAGATCATGAAAGGGTTTCATGCTGCTAACTAAACAGCCACAGAATGGTAAGACTTATGTCTCATAAAAAAGTAAAATTGATAACCAAGAAACTGGATTTTAAAAATAATATCGTTCTTTTTTTAATTGCTGACTAGTAGTCCACGGTATGGATAAGTCACATTGTGTTTACCCGATTGCTAACTGATGGACATTTAGGATGTTTCCAGTTTGTTTTTATGAATGATGCTTCCATGCACATTTGCATTCACGTCTTTGTGTGGACATATGTTTTCATTTACTTGGGTAGATACCTAGGAGTGGAATTGTGTGGCCTTTATTGACTTAAGAGTCCCTTAATAGGGATTACGCTGCAGGAAGCTGAAAGTAAGCCCCGTGGAAACGGAACACGTGATTAAGGGTACGTAAGAGAATTTTAGGAAAAGGGAGGTTACTGAGAGGTAGAAACGCACTAAGAGATAAATTTATCTGCTTCATAATTTGTACCTCAATATTTAGGAAGCCTAAACGTTTTATCTGATGCAAAACTGCCTCCGTCTATTATAATTGGAGACTCATGGACCACAGCATACAATATTAGGCATGTACAGTGATCAGGGCATAGAAAGGCACCGAAATCTGAACAGCCTACATGGTTGTTCACTTTTTCGGAGCCATCGGTAATTATGACAAGAATTTGCTTTAACGAAAAAGTCCACTTAAAGATTCGAGTGGACTCTCTACTCCTTGTAGAGCCTACCATTACATAATTTGTATTTTTTTTTTAACCTGCTCTCTGCAGAGACCATTCTGAAGAGTAGTCCCCTCTTAAAATATGGAACTCTACCAATAAAGTTTTGGAGCAAGAGATTATGAGGGAGAACAGAGAACTCTGTGATGCCAGGAATCACTATTACATAGATCTAAATACACCCACAAGTCAAACCTGTCCTCTTAAAATTGATCTAACCCAGTTAATTAACAACAAAGAAATCCACCCTGTTTCCCAGCACAAGAGCATTAAGAAAAAAATTTTTTAAAAAGGAACCTGTATGTTGGAGACTTATAGATTGAGAATTCTGGTTATTCATTTTTCAGCTCTCAACTATGCAGACAGAATTTGACCTTGAGTCATAGGCCAAGAGTTTTAACCACTTCGTTTTTCTCCCATTGGAAAGATCACCTCAAGCACCCTGAGTCATTTGAGCGCAGGTACCCGATGGTTCAGTAGAGGTGGCTTACCCGGGACTGAGATTCATAGGGAGGATTTTTGAAGTATCCATCACATCGCAGAATTCCTTCTTCTTTAATGAAGACCCACAGAAATCTCCCTTCGACCTCAATGTCAGGAAAAACCACGTGAGACCCAACAATCTGTGTTTTGTTAAGACTTCCTGGTGATGCTGATGCAAGCCAAAATTTGAGAACATTAACTGAATTGGACTGAAACCAGGAAAACCAACTTTAGAAAATTGGTAATTTATTTGTTCAATGTCTAATACTTCCTTTTGAGTTAAAAGGTTACATTAAGGTTGTATTACAATTGCTTGATCTACAACCAAGTAGTTGGTTTTGAAAATCTTGAAAATGATCACATTGACCAGTTATGCACTAAAAACAAACAAAAAGGGATCTCGTCATCTTGTATAGGCTAAGCGCCCTGCAACTTGAACTACAAACGATTAACTAGACACAGTTATGCGTTGTGCGTGAACTATAGGGTAAACGAAGTAGATAGTAAAGCAGATGAATTTAAATTATCTGTCATGATTTACTTGTCAGCCTGGAAATCTCTTGTTCTTTAGTTAATAAAACACCCAGAAAACCTAAGCCCACGTTGCCAAATGAGCAAATATGGCTCATTGTCAGGAACGGAGTGTTTTTTAGCTCTTGCAGCTTTCAGAATCCAGAGGGAACCTGTTTCCAGCTCAGCTCTGCTACGGGATGCTTTGTGTGACCTCATATGAGATAACTGTCCCCCTCTGAACCTCATTTTTGCCTCTGAAAAAATTGAGGATTTGATTTCATCATCTTTAAGTTCACTTCCATCTTTGATCTGCTGGGATTCTGGAATTCTAGAGATCCCCAAACACCAGCAGCACCCGGGGCATCACTGCTCCCTCCTGACCTCTCCTGACCAGAGGACAGAGGAAGGAGGGAAGGCACGCATGTGGCTGCAGCCTGAGGCAAGCGTGCCTGAGATCTTCTGAGTTCAGATAATTTTAAAAATCACGCTCCGGGGTTTGTTTCTTACTAAACGATGCCGTGTGGCCATCAGCCGAGGTGTGAATTGGGGGATATCGCTTGCTCTTTGCTAAATGCTACACAGGAATCCCGAAGAGATTTTATCATTAGCTTTGTGAGAACAAGATGTGAACGGTTTAGAGAGCCGTTTTCTGTAGAGCAGATCTTGGTGGTTTTTTTTACATCTTTATTGGAGTATAATTGCTTTACAATGGTGTGTTAGTTTCTGCTCTACAACAAAGTGAATCAGTTATACATATACATATGTTCCCATATCTCCTCCCTCTTGCGTCTCCCTCCCTCCCACCCTCCCTATCCCACCCCCCTAGGTGGTCACAAAGCACCGAGCTGATCTCCCTGTGCCATGCGGCT
>NC_041234.1:107026244-107055656 GCF_002837175.3 Physeter macrocephalus
GGCCTCTCTCGTTGCGGAGCACAGGCTCCGGACGCGCGGGCTCGGCGGCCACGGCTCACGGGCCCAGCCGCTCCGCGGCATGTGGGATCCTCCCGGACCGGGGCACGAACCCGTGTCCCCTGCATCGGCAGGCGGACTCTCAACCACTGCGCCAGCAGGGAAGCCCCATTTGTAGTTTTTTAAGGAACCTCCATACTCTTCTCCATAGTGGCTGTACCAATTCACATTCCCACCAGCAGTGCAAGAGGGTTCCCTTTTCTCCACACCCTCTCCAGCCCAGCGCGTGAAATTACGTAAGGGTATCTACTTCAAAGCTAAGGGGTTTGGCTTTATCCAAGCATTCCCCTTCCTCTTTCCCATCAAAAACAGTTATTTCACCGGGTAATTCAAGACCTGGAGATAATTTCATAAGGAGTGGAGGATAGGTGTGGTTTAGGTTGTTCAAATTAACCAGATAATTGATTCAATTCATCCAATTCACTGTCCCTGTAGAATTTATCGCACCTATTATTGTCAGTATAAAAAGCTATCTTTGCTCCTCCTGTTCATTGGCCAGCCAAATACTTTGCTGTCTTTCATGCCACTTCCCAGACTAATTCTGATCTGGATATATTTATAAGCACCTTACTACAAAAAAGTTTCTCCTAGCTGAGAGAGTATCATTTGAATTTGATCATTTCAGAGAATATTCCTTAGCAGATAATATTATCCAATGCCTTTAGACTGCTGGCCTCCCACCCTGCATATACACACAGAAATCACATACTTACATTTTCTGTATCAGGGGGCATTTCTTGCTGGTACTGTTGCTGGTACTAAGGGAGTTGCCTTAATTTTCTGCTTCCTTCGGTTGATGTAAACATTATCTCCATGCCCATCACCTCTGGAGTAGCCTGTGGCATTCCCTCACTTGAAAAGAATGATTTTCATTCTTACAAGTCCTTTTGCGTCAGGACCTCGAGCTGGGTTCTGCATTATTTTGCTTTGGAACAAGGCAGGTTCCTTTTAACCATTTCTAAAGGGAGAAACCCTAAATGGCATTTACAAAAATATATGGCATTAAAACAGATGGTCAATCAGTAAAAGGGTGTTCTATTAGGACATTTAGAGACAAAGCAACTGGTGGTTTGCCTGGATTTTGCATCTCTTAAAGGTTGCTTTGATACTGTGCAGCAGAGCCCTGGTAATACGCAGGGTTGGGAATTACCATGTGTCAGAGCTGGGGGATAAGCCCAGGTCACCTGAATTATTCCTCCTTGGAAGTGACATCAGCCCTATCAAAATGTGAATGATGTGTTTCTTCAGCACCTCTCTGATATTAAATCTAGAGGAGTGGCTTCAAGTTTGCGCTTCAGGGGACACACATACTTATTTACCCTGTAAAAGAGAGTGCACTAGACCACCTTCTGATTGCAGAGAAATGGATGAAAATTGACAAAAATCTATACAGATCTTCGTGGTTAGATATGGAAACAGATTGATTCTAATAAACAATAAGTATTGTTTAATAACATCTAGGTAGTCCATAAGATTCCCCAACAGGGAAGAACAAGCAACTGCAGAGCATTTCCCAAACCCCCCTCCTTCTGTCATGGAAACGCCGATAAAATTCCTCCACCACTCCCACACTCCAGTGCCAGATCGGTAAGCGTTTAGCCAAGCATGCTGGGAGACAAAGAACAACTGAAGGAAAGGAGTATCCGGCTGTCTTGGATTTGCTTTCCATTCTGCTCTGTTGCTCTACCATCTCGTTACTAGACGTAGGCATTAGACGTGACAATCAACTACATTTGAACTGAGCAGAAGAAGAAATGTCTCAAAGGCAGCCTCAGTCACCTAATCAGACTTTAATTTCAACCACAAATGACACAGAAGCATCAAGCCCTGTCGTTCCTAATGATACCACAAATAAAGGAAGGACCGGAGACAACTCTCCAGGAATAGAAGCATTGTGTGCCATCTATATCACTTATGCTGTGATCATTTCAGTGGGCATACTTGGAAATGCTATTCTCATCAAAGTCTTTTTCAAGACCAAATCCATGCAAACAGTTCCCAATATTTTCATCACCAGCCTGGCTTTTGGAGATCTTTTACTTCTGCTAACTTGTGTGCCAGTCGATGCAACCCACTACCTTGCAGAAGGATGGCTGTTCGGAAGAATTGGATGTAAGGTGCTCTCTTTCATCCGGCTCACTTCTGTTGGTGTATCAGTGTTCACGTTAACAATTCTCAGTGCTGACAGGTGGGTTTCTTTTCTCAGTTATATTTGCCAGGATGTGAAATTAGGCGAAAAGAAAGGAAAGCTTGTACGGAGCGTTCACTGGCTACTATTCTGCTTTTCTCACACTCTGTAACCTGGATGTAAGATTGAAAAATCGGGGGGGCATTTTAAATAAAAGTTGGTGTAAGAATGTTAAAATTCCTGTGTTAGCCTCGGACGAGAGATTGAAATTGTGTGCTTCAGGGATCATTTATTTTCTTTGAAGTGTAATTGTTTGTTTGAAAGAATACTGAACGGTGTTTTCCCCCCCGGTTTATTAAGGCAAATTAGTCCAGGTGCAAAAGGAAAACAATTCTTTCTTTATACATTAGTGCAGCCTAGTGGTGCAATATTGTCAACATTAAAACATCAACGTAGGTGTGAAATTGACCACATACACGTTACTGTCTACTGGAAGAATGGTAAAAAGATACATGCATCTAATTTATTGGAAATGCATCAAATTAATTAATGGCAGAAAAACGGTGAGGCTTTCAGCTTCCTGGTAACTCGGCGTAATGTCATCACTTAAATTGTATTTGTTTTTTCTATAGGCGTTCAATGACATTCTCATTTCCAGACAAAAATTAATCCCGGCTGACTTTTAGAGCTCTATGGATGGAGCGTGTGAGAAGCTCTGGCAGCCAGGGTGTTTGGGCTCTGTTAGGATATTTCCAGTCTACGTACTGGGTCTTTCTGTGCCTATTGTACAATGATAACTGTGAAAGCATGAAGAAAAATTGAGGCTCCAAATGTTAAAAGTGATGCTTTAAAAAGCCTGCAAGAAGCCTGTAAGTAATCAATGCCTGGAATCTGAGAGGAGGAAAAGCTTTCCCTGTGTCTTTTATGGAATTTTGCTTTGACTGGTCTTATATTCTGTTTGAAGGCAGATTTACTTAAAGGCTGTAGATTTTAAGGTGGATTTGTCAGAATAAGGAGGCATCTTTTCGTGGGTACAGGGTTTCCGATTTCACCCTTGCCTTGCCCTAAATCTACCTACAGATTGGATCGGCTTGGGCAAGAAATTAGCACTTTTGAACAGGGAAGAAATTAACCCTCTCCTCTTTCCCGCATAAACTCATGGAATTCTTTTCTAGGAAGGCTGATGACTGCTCTCTCACAAGGAAAGGAGAATTAGGTTTAACATCAGTCACTTACATAAAAAGGAAGTCTTTTAGAACACAAGGTAATGCACAGGTAATGAATTACTCTCCATCACACACAAAATCATGCCGAAAAATGTTTATTTGCCCTAAATAGAGGGTCTACAAGAAAATTATAAAAACTGCAAATCTGGACTATCTCATAACAGTGAATAAAGGAAAAAGTGATTAGCATCAATATAAAATACTGGGACGTATTATGTGCATTTGAAATCATAACCAATTCCGGTTGGTTAATGTTGACTTGGTTATATACATATGGGATAAGAAGGTAGAACTGGATGACCACGGAGATCACTTCTAACTTTAAGATTCTGTAATTTTGATATTGATTTTGCCCTTTGCTATGATTATGTGTTTCTAGATACAAGGCAGTTGTGAAGCCCTTGGAGCGTCAGCCCCCCAATGCCATCCTGAAGACCTGTGCCAAAGCTGGCTGCATCTGGATCGTGTCTATGATCATTGCTCTACCAGAGGCTATATTTTCAAATGTATATACTTTTCGAGATCCCGACAAAAATATGACCTTTGAATCGTGTGCCTCTTATCCTGTTTCTGAGAGGCTCCTGCAAGAGATACATTCTCTGCTGTGCTTCTTAGTGTTCTACATTATTCCACTTTCGATTATCTCTGTCTATTACTCTTTGATTGCTAGGACTCTTTACAAAAGCACCTTGAACATACCTACTGAGGAACAAAGCCATGCCCGCAAGCAGGTATGTATTAATCAGGACTCACGCATGAATTTAGAAGGGAAATGCCTCCTTTTGCACCCCTGAGCAATAAATACTTTAGCAGTATCGTATTTTTGTTATGGTCATGGGCTGTGGAGTCTGTCAGACCCAAGATTTAATTCCATACCAGCTGAGCAATCTTGAGCAAGTTACTCAACATCTCTGAGCCTCACTTTCCTCATGTATAAACTGAAAATGAGGCCTTGATGATATATGTGAAATGCTTAGCATAGTTCCTGCTGCATAGTAAACATTCAGTAAGTGATAGGACTACTACTATTAGCAAGGGAGCAGCTGAAGTTTGGGATAAGTCAAAAATCACCCCACAGAATGGTGAGAAACGTCACACAAGGTGAGACTATAAAGTGAAGCATCTTTTGTTTAGAAAAACACAGGATGGTAGAACTGGCAAGAAGCCATAACATCATTCAATGCAAACCACTTACACACAGAGAGCAGACCGGGTGGAGGGGTTGTCTCAAGGGACGCAGTGCCAATGGCAAGGGAACAGTGATTCACAGAAGCTTGATTAAGACCATTGCAAGACCCAGGTGTGCTCTCCTCTCATAAATATGAACAGAATAAAAAGAATATTGGCGGGCTTCCCTGGTGGCGCAGTGGCTGAGAATCCGCCTGCCGATGCGGGGGACGCGGGTTCGCGCCCCGGTCCGGGAAGATCCCACGTGCCGCGGAGCGGCTGGGCCCGTGAGCCGTGGCCGCCGGGCCTGCGCGTCCGGAGCCTGTGCTCCGCAACGGGAGAGGCCACGACAGTGAGAGGCCCGCGTACCGCAAAAAAAAAAAAAAAAAAAGAGAGAGAGAGAAAAAAAAAAAAGAATATTGGCAAAACATCGTTCCATTTGATTAAAAAAAAACCCAGCAGGATTTCTATCTTTCTTGGGTGGGAGGAGATGATTCCATTTACCTCTTAACCAGGATGTGCAGAGCTCAGCGCTTTTTTTTTTTTTTTTTTTTTTTGAGCTAGTACATTCAGTTGCTTCAACAGTGGTGGTCAGGAGGCTAAGTTGCATTTTAATGCCCATGTGAACAGTTATCTTTGCTCTATCTGTGACCACAGGCAATGTCTTCACTTAATCTGGTTCATTTCTCTTATTAAGAGGTGCAGGTAGGATTATTTTCATACATGAAGGGCGGCCCATTGATTTTTATTCCTTTGACTACTAGATAGTTAGAATTCCTATACGTTAACAACAATTTTTGGTACCAATTTAGCAACTTTCATAAACCCCAGAAGACTATGCTAACCTAGCCAGCCTCTCTGCTGATGCAGTGAAAGCAGGTTTGCATAGCATCTATTTCTTAATTAAATTAAATTTTCGATAATTCCACAACACCGCTGGAGATAATTAGAGACACCCTAGAGTATCTCAAAACCAGGGATGGGAGTCTCTGAATTAGAGCTAATCAGAGGCCAAGATCGCGGGTTACCATGTCAATTAACTTGCTGTATTCCCTAGCCGCGGGCTGACTTCCTTCAGCGGCACGTTCAAAGGGACGCCAGCCTGTTAACTGTAAATTTCTATGTAAATCTAGAGAATGGCTTTTTAAAATCTCTGCCAGCTAAATGTTTTTGTTTGGGTTTTGTGTTGTTGTTTTGTTTTGTTTGTTTGTTTTGTTTGGGGTTTGGTTTGGTTTCGTTTTCTTGGTCGCTGTTTTTGCCATTTTTCTCCTCCCTATAGATTGAATCCCGAAAGCGACTTGCCAAAACGGTGTTGGTGCTGGTGGCTCTGTTTGCTCTCTGCTGGTTGCCGAATCACCTCCTGTACCTCTACCGCTCATTCACTTCTCAAACCTACGTGGGCCCCTCTGCAGTTCACCTCATTGTCACCCTTTTCTCTCGGGTTCTGGCTTTCAGCAACTCTTGTGTAAACCCCTTTGCTCTCTACTGGCTGAGCAAAACCTTCCAGCAGCATTTTAAAGCTCAGTTATTCTGTTGCAAGGCAGAGCTGCCTGACCCTCCTGCTGCTGACACCCCCCTTGACAACCTGGCCGTGATGGGAAGGGTCCCGGGTGCTGCGAGCACACAGGTGTCTGAAATTAGTGTGTCCGTGTTCGCTGGCTGTGGTGTGAAGAAGGAAGATGACAGAGTCTAGCTTTTCAATTAAAAATAGTATTTTTCCTCCCGGCGTGTGTATTCGACTCTGAGCTGTGTGCAGGCGTACGGTGTCAGGATTTCTGTTGCTTGAGAACTGTGCTGAAATCTTAGGAGGGAAGGATCAGACAAACCATGATTTTCTTCAATCTACAAGCATTAATGAACATTATTGGGCTTTCTAAATAAAACGGAGCCCCACTAGGCATAGAAAGACATATCTGCGTATATCAGTGGGTCCTATGAGAGGCTGACTAGGAGGTGAAGTGAAATAAACAAGATGACACTTAAAAATCTAAGATGTTTCCATCACATCTCTGATGCTTATAATTTCGCATATACTCCTGTGATTTGCATAAAACTGTGTTTATTGTGTGGTGTAAATCTACAGATTATACTTTGCATATGAAAAGGGGCTCAAAGAGAGGTAAAACATCTCTTCTGCAGTTTTCTTAAAAAATAAACCTTCACAGGGTTTGTTTTTGACTGCCCTTTTCCATTAATCTCTATTCCATTAGAACTAAAGCTGTGCAATGGCAATGACAGCGTTTTGGGGTCAGTGAGCATAAAGTACCGAGTAAGGACCTGGGGCAAGGTGTTTGCCTTACTAGGTCAGCACTCACTGACTTAAAGGAGTTCTGGAGTTACAACTCCCATTGATTGATAATTGGGCAAAGCTATCTTTCACAAATATTGTGAAGAACTTGCCTTCTTCCTAGGCAGAATAAGTGGCCATGTTTATGGTGTCATTTGAGGGCTCCAAAGAAGGACCCCTGTCAAAAAACCTGTGAGCCTGCCAGTGTCTGAAATTCTTCCTTGAAGGAAATTCATTTCTTTCTGGTAAGCAGTGCCCTCTTTCTAAAAAACGCAGAAGTACCACATGAGATCCCTAACACCTGGGTGTGCAGTTATTATCAGATCATCTTCCTGCTTGACTACCTTAAACCTGATGTGTGCCTAAATCCCGTAAGAGTATGACCTAATTAATCTCTGCCCTTGGAAATCAGAGGATTTTCTATCCTCTGCTCCTACTTGCTAACGCTATAAGCTTGTTAATAAATACTATTTCAAACAACTTGTCAATAGACGTGTCAGATTTAGATTTGTGGTTTCAGAAAATGTTTTCTTGGGGGCAAATTAAAGCATATGTTTGGCACTATCGATAGTTAAATTTGATTTTCAAAAACTTGATCTTGGGGTGTGCTTTTGGTAGCTTTGAGCTTTCTTTAAATGGCTTGTGTAATTGTGAACTTTTGCTTAAAGATGTGGCTTGAAAAGGGGATATATATTAACACTAGACTTTACATTTAAGTAAAATTGGTTTTCTTAAAGTGGGGGGGGTGTTAGAATTGTATTAGTATTGCTTTGGGTTGGATGTTGTAACGAGGGGAGAAAAATAAATATGAAATAAAGTTTTAAATGACTGTGTAACTTTATATTCTAAAAACAATACTTCTGACAGAATACCACTGAGAACCCATTTTAACTCCAAAATGTATTTTCCAGTGCCAAACTCCAAAATATTTTACTATTTTCCTTACTCTGGGTAAAAATTACATCTTTATTCTCCTAAGCATAGCATTTTAGAAATAACTTGATAAAAGTACCAGATTACAAAAGCTAAGCGAGCTTTTAAGCAGCTGATAAAACTAGAGCTCCAAGAACTTTGATTTTCTTCATTCTCAGTAATCCCTAGGTGACTTAGGGATCTGATATAAAATAAATCCCTGAATGGCTTTATAGGGCATCAGCCTCCCATCCAGAATTGAGGAATTAGGATTAAAATTCATGGCTTTGCTTTGATTTCTTTTGGAGACGGTGGTCTTTTTTTTTAACAGATTATCCTTGTCAGAGCTAAACTTACAAGTAGGCCCCAATATCCACAATTTTTTTTCACACTGACTACTGTGTGCAGAAATGTTACTACATTTCACTTCTTTGGAGAGGGTCCCAAATGGGGGCCTGGGGGAACACATGAAAAACAAATTCTGTATACTTCTCAATTTTGCACAGGGCCTGCCCTGACCCAAGACTTAGAATAATGGACCATAATAATATAATATGCTACAAAGCAGGAAAACAAAGTCACAAACTTAGGTAAGTCTTGGTCATTGAAGTTGATAGTACTACAAAACATTTAATACTGGCATACCTACTGACAATAGCAAATTTGGGTTTAAAGAATTTCTGCAGTTATTACCATCTTAAGTCAGGGATCCATCAGTTTTTTTGTCAAAAGGAGTTACTTTTATTTCCACTAAGTCTTGAGATTACAGGAAGTGGGGACAGGAAAACTCCCGAACAGAGTGAGCTTGAATGGGCCATTAAAAAAAAAAAACTACTTTGGTATAGTTCAGTAATTTTCCAGAAAGACTTCCTAGGCCAGGTAGATGACTTCTCTGTCCAGGCAGTCTCTGCTTTTGTAGGTTAGTGAATTTTTATCCACCAAGAAGTCGGTGGCCTATTAGGCCAGGAGTACGGCACAGATCACCCCTCACAGAGAAGAATGAAGATGATGTTCAGGGAGAAGCCGGCTGTCTGGGTTTTGTCTTCCTGGGTCCAGCAGCCCCTTGTGCAGCACATCTATATTCCATTCCTGGAGTTTCAGGAGCTACCCCCATCCTTATAATAACAAAGGACCCCCCTTTTGCTTGTTAACTTGAGTGTTTCTTGCAAAAAATCTTGGAAATAAAAACAGGTTATAGGGACTTCCCTGGTGGCGCAGTGGTTAGGAATCCACTTGGCAATGCAGGGGACACGGGTTCGAGCCCTGATCCAGGAAGATCCCACATGCCGCGGAGCAACTAAGCCTGTGCGCCACAACTACTGAAGCTGGTGCCCCTAGAGCTTGTGCTCTGCAACAAGAGAAGCCACCGCAATGAGAAGCCCGCGCACCGCAATGAAGAGTAGCCCCCGCTTGACGCAACTAGAGAAAGCCCGCTCATAGCAACGAAGACCCAAAGCAGCCAAAGATAAATAAATAAAATAAATTTATTAAAAAAAAAAAAGAACAGGTTATAAAGAGATACTTCCAGATTACCTCAGTTACTAGGGATTTAATTCTAGGAATCCACAAGGAAATAAGAACAGGAACCAGGCCTCACAGAGACAAAAGTATTGCTTTAAAAAAAAAAAAAAAAAAAGAGAAAAACTGGGAATTCCCCGGCAGTCCAGTAGTTAAGGACTCCACACTTCCACTGCAGGGGGCACGGGTTCGATTCCTGGTCGGGGAAGTAATAGCCTGCATGCCGTGGGGCACGGCCAAAAAAATTAAAGTAAAAAATAAAAAAAACAAAACTGTCAGGGCCAGTGGCCAAGTAGAATGCCATTGTAGGTACAAGCATGCTTAGGTCCCAACTCCACTGCATGACCCTCTGTCACTGCCTCAGCTTCTCCTCTCACCCCTGGAGAGCTTCTCCACAGAAGGCCTCTGTTCTGCTTACTACCTTCCCTGTGTGGGCCTCCCTGCTTCTGGGCTACTCTGACCATGTCCCTGTCTGTTCCATACTCAACCCTCTTTCTGGAAGAGGCTTATTGGCTCAGTGAGTCAAATTCAGTCTAGAATGCGGGGCTACCCTACCAGCTCACGTCACAGGCCTCTGGGTAGCCCGTGACTGGGTCATATGGGAAGTAACCTTTTTGGCCACCTGCTAAGAGGGGCCTGTGGATAGAGCAGGCGCTCAGTGTCACGTGCAGCAGGGCTGCATAGCATATTATCACCTATGCTGTGAACTCACTCAGGAATGAAATGGGAGCCCAATAAACACATTTTTGAAAACAGCTGTACACTATTTTTGAATCCTGGAAGAAATATTTAGCAATGCTTAAATGAGCCTAATAAAACTCATGTTATCTATATTATAAAAATGCACGCAAGTTCTATTGCATGCATGTTTCTTCCTAAGAGATCAAAAAACGACGTCAGTGGGGCAGTAAAGGTGGTGTGCACACTGGATGTTAAAAGTTTTAGGTTTGGAGCTTGAGCACGTCTGAATCATGGAGTACAAGGGGCAGGCAACTGCTGCCCTTCCTTTCCAGAGACATCTCCAGCCTGAGGAAGGTACCGGAGAGATAAAGGAGGGAGCGGAGGCTTGGAAAGAAGGTTGGTCCTTCCACGCATCGTTCGTTCATTCATTCATTCACTCACCACACACGCACTAGACACCAGACCCTGTACTAGGAACTCGGGCTAACCAGAGCCGGCGCCCCTCCTAGCGAAATCGTAACGAAACAAGCCAAAGACTCGTTTCCCACGCGGAGGAGGAGCCTCCGGGCGAAGGAGGCGCGCCTTTCTCTCGCACTGAGACCTGTCCCGCCCGCCCTGTCCACTCCCCCAAGATGGCGGCCGCCCCGACGCCTACTCCGGCGCCGGCCGAGGGGGAACCTTCCCACGCCTTCGGGCTACCGCCTCGCCCCGGCCCCTCCCGGCCCGCCGGGGACGCCGCGGAGTCAAATGGCCCCGAGGCGCCGCGCCAGGAAGTCCCAGCTGGGCATCACCGCCCGGCAGCAGCGCCGACCCCGAGCCCCGCCCCGAGCCCCCCGCCCCGAGCCCCACGCCGCCTGCTCGCGTCGGCGCCTGTTGACGCCACTGGGGGCGTGTCTGCGCGACCCGCGACGTCGCGACGCGTCAACAATGGCGACTGCGTCAGCGTGAGCGGGCCTCCGTTGTCAAGCGGTTTCCAGACGTTGCGGCGGAGCCCGCGGTAGTCTGAGACCCGGCCGGCGGGGACCACAGAACACCTTGTGGTCGCTCCCGCCGCGCTGTGGATCGAGCTGCGGTGTCAAGACCCAGCGGGGAGAGCCAGGTGGGCGGCGGGGCCGGGAGTAGCGGCGCGTGCGCGCGGCGGGCGGGGGGCGGTGCGGCTGGCGAGCGGCCCTGACTTCCCGGGGGCTGCTGGGGCGCCGCGGGGAGGCGGGCGGGGGGGGGCGCGGGCTGAGCACGGCCAGCCTCCCTTTCTCTTTTCCCCTCCAGCGTCATTTTGGCCTCTTCGCTCTCCCGGACCCTGCCCTTGGGCTAAGTCGGCAACATGAGCGGCAACAACTTGGATGAGAACGACGAGTTTGATGAGCAGTTGCGAATGCAAGAATTGTACGGAGGCACTGAGGACGGCGACACCGAGAAAGATCCCGGCGGAGAAAACGATTCTTTCCGGCAGCAGCCGACTGACACCCCATACGAGTGGGACCTGGACAAGAAGGCTTGGTTCCCCAAGGTAAAAGTCGCACGGGCGCCGAAGCGCAGCGGGCCCGCCTGGCCAGCCTCGCGGGGCGCTCCTTTCACGTTTTCTTTGCTGAGGTCCTGGGTTAGAGTCCCTCTGGATAGTGACGTTTCTTTTTGTTGTGTCTGTAGCAGAACCGACGTGTAAAGGAACGGAAATCTTTAGGGAGATGGCTTCAGTGTAATTTAATTATTAAGCCTTTTCCATGCCTTATAAATCTTATCTATGAAGGTTACAGTTGGTGACTGCTTTTTATTGCAAAGAGGAAAAACACCAAGAGCAAATTCAGTCGATGTTAATCTCACGTAGTCTCAATCTTACTTATCCTAGGAATTCAGATGTTTAGCTGATGTGCTATGTGTAAAATTCAGCTTCTTGATTTGAAAAATTGAAAAATTGATAATTCTTTACTGATTGAACTTTGCACCTCTTTTTACTTTCCTACTAAATTTTGTCCCTAGACACATATGTTTGAACCATGTTACCACGGGAATATGACAAGAGGTGCACAGAATATGGTTGGAAAAGATCTGAGCATATTTATTTAGAGTACTTGGAAATTGTGAAGTATTCTATTTTAGCTTGAAGGTAAAATGACTGATGTTAAGCTTGGCTCTCTAAACTTTTTGGTCAAAGTACCCTGTTAATCAAAGTCTCACGGTATGGGTGGAAAAAAAAAGGATACTTATCACACACTAATAGACTTGCAAGCCAGTAATACAAACTGTGTCTCCATTGTGTAATTTGAGTGTGATTTTTTAATTATTTATTTCACCTTTTTTCTTTCCCACTTTGTGTGTACGTTCCAACCCCTCCAAATTGTTAAACTTACTATTTCACTTGGCTGCTGGTGGTGCCAGCTAGAGTGCATATTTGGTTTCTTGAGCCTTCGGAGTACTTTAACAATCGCCTGATAATGGATTAATTTGCGGCTCTATCTTTTTATGTTATGGGAGCCCATACCTCTTCAAACTTCAAGTTTTAAATTTTCCTCATTCCTGTGTGTGCCTAACATTGATTGGTATGAAGATACAACTATATTTCTTTTGTTGTGCAATTGTGTTTTTTCCCTAAGAGCCAGGAGGATAGATGTGAGTTGGATTTGTTCTTGATTTGTTCTGACATTAAATGATAATGTGATTTAATTAGTGACGGTGTTAAATAAAATAGCATTTAATTTTATAATTGTTAGCCCCATTCTTTACACACCAAATCAGAGTTCTACTCTTTGTGTTCTCTGCCTACAGGTATTTAAATATTTAGAGCACATATACTTTTGTTCATCCATATAGTAAAAGAAAATTTGATCCTGTTGTTAGATTATTAGTTGACTGCTGGTTTTTATTCTGTTTATTGTTATCTGATACTCCCTTTGTTATATTTATTTGTAGCCTTAGTCAAGTAGACTGCAGAGATAGTAATTTACAAGTGAAACAGCTAGAAAAGGTGCCAACTTAAAATGCCTTTAATAGTACCTCAGACTTTTGTGCTGATAATCCAAGTACCCATGTCTTAATTTTTTATTATTTTGTGTGCAGTTTTCTATATAAGGTGACTGTTCTTGCATTTACACAGAAACACTTGTATGTTAAGTTGTATAACTGAATATGCTGTTATTGAACACTGTAAACTTTTTGCGTGAGGAAATCATTTTTGAATTTATGTGTGTGTGCTAAATTTCTTGTTTAGATCACTGAAGATTTTATTGCTACATACCAGGCCAATTATGGCTTTTCTAACGATGGTGCGTCTAGTTCTACTGCGAATGTCCAAGATGTCAGTGCTAGGACTGCAGAGGAACCTCCACAAAGAAAATCCCCTGAACCCAGTGATACCAAAAAGAGGGGAGAAAAGAGAAAGCATGAATCAGGCAAGTGGATTTAGCTTGCAAACATGAGTGTAAAAATTAAAAATATGAGTGTGTGTGTATATATAGTTACTTTTTGGAGAATTATAAAATAGCTTTGACAGAACTATAAGATGGGTTTTGTTTGTTTGTTCGTTTTTGTTTTTGTTTTGCTGTACGCGGGCCTCTCACCGTCGTGGCCTCTCCCATCGCGGAGCACAGGCTCCGGACACGCAGGCTCAGCGGCCATGGCTCACGGGCCCAGCTGCTCCGCGGCATGTGGGATCTTCCCGGACTGGGGCACGAACCCGTGTCCCCTGCATCGGCAGGTGGACGCTCAACCACTGCACCACCAGGGAAGCCCCATAAGATGGTTTTTTTAAATATTATTATTTGGGTTCATATGTTGGCTCTCTCACTAACCTGTGGGCATCTGGTGGGCTCTTTCAATTCAGTTCAGTTCTCAGTTTCTTCCTTTGCAAAATAGAGCTGTCATTAGGAGATTATCTAAAGTTCTGTTTGTAAGGTGATTTTTTTTTGTACTTTTTGAGTTTAATTAATTAAACTCAAAAAGTCGATTTTGCTTCAGCTTGGCCAGGTCTAACACAGTAGATCGGAGTCAGAAGCAACTTACGCCAAGGCCTAAAGTCAGTGCAAGGGTGAGGTTTTTTAAAGGTAGTATCAGAGTCATAAAGAACCAAGGTAAAGTAGCCATCTTTTTTCAGACTGGGCTCTGAAACGAATTACTTGTCCAAAGATCCAAATACTTTGAAAGTGGACAGTGATTTGATTTAATCTGTCTTGTTCTAAGGGTAAGAAAAAGTTTCTGGAAGTTTTGAGAAACTGCCACACTGTCAGGATTTCATAATGGGACTCTTACCTTTTCTGGCATGTGTTTTATTTATTTATTCCATTTTGATTTTTAGGATGGTTTCATATTGAAGAGGACAGAAACACAAACATTTATGTTTCTGGTATGTATACCTCTTTAACCACATTTAGAGTAGAAAATATTTGATTTTGAGATTTTTCACAAAGTGATTTTTAGTTTTCAGTTTCTCTAAATTCTATTTTGTATCGTTGTGTCATTACTTGTTCAGCCATTTACGTGAGTGAGGAATGTGTTGTTTTTTTATGAAACTGAGAAAAATTAAGTGTATGTAACTTTGTGTGCCATCCTTCCTGTCTGCTTTAGGTAACTCACAGCTGTTTGCCCCTTCAGATTCATTGATACCAGGCCTAAGCAAAGCATGATTTTAATGTATATTTGAATACATTAAAACATGACATATCTTCACGTCTATAGATGTGAGATTTTTACATACTTTTAGAAAATCAAAATTGCGCTCATCCAAGTTATGGATTTCGAATTGGTAGAATTCCTGAGTAATGCTCACCTTTGTTTTAGATGCCTTTATAATTTTTTTCCCCCGAACGTCACAGGCTTGCCTCCAGATATTACAGTGGATGAATTTATACAGCTCATGTCCAAGTTTGGCATTATTATGAGAGATCCTCAAACAGAAGAATTTAAGGTCAAGCTTTACAAAGATAATCAAGGAAATCTTAAAGGAGATGGACTTTGCTGTTATTTGAAGGTTAGTTATGTGGTCAAGTAAGTTTCTCCTATCTCCGTTTCTTTTTTCTCTTTTTTTTTTTTTTTTTTTTTCATTTTCCTATCTCCATTTTTAACTCAGGAACCAGGGCTATAATTTTGTATGGATGATAACCAAGAGTGAGAGCTATTCAAAACAGGATGTGAAGAAAACTGTTGTTTCACGTTGTGCTTGTGTGTCTCACATTGGTAAGGTTATTCACTTGCTCTTGTAAGAAAATATGTTACCAGGTCAAGGTATTATGTAAGTCATATGACCGAGGTACTTCTCTTGTCTTAAAAAAATTCTTGCTGCAAAGATCTCTTTAGGCGTGTATGCATATAATCAATGCAGAATACATTCTAAAAATCCGCAGAGAAAAGAAAGCCAGTAACATTTTATTTGCCCATTGGAATGAATTAGACCAGGGTTTGGCAAACTTCAGCCCACTGCCTGTCTTTGTAAATGAAGTTTTATCGTAAGCGGGCCACATTGATTCATTTACACATTTGTCTGTACCTCCTTTCACGTTTCAACAGCAGAGTTGAGTGCTTGCAACACAGACCACAGGGCCCACACAGCCTAAAATATTTACTCACTAGCCCTTTACAAGAGTTTTCTGACCCTGAATTAGACCATAAAGGTGATAACTTATGCTTACTGCTTTGAAATATATTTTGAATGAGAGAGAAGAGAGAGTGGTATTAACAGACATTTGTAGAACTTTATGTATTTATGATACCATAAATGGCATGGGGGGAAGCTCAGTGCCAAAGGCAGCCATCATTTTTGGAACACCTGTCCCCTTAGGAGCATGTGTTATGCATTACTGCCCGGTACAAAAGAAATGGGCACAACGGTGGCGAGTACATGTGTCATGGAACCTGAAAATAATTACAAAGCAAAATCAAAGTGATGAAGCAAGAGTACCGACATCACAAGTGTGTTGCAAGTGTACAACATTTCAGTGAAATCAGAGGGCGGGTAGGATGAAGCTGACAAGCTTTGGGGGAGATAGGTTTTTGACCTGGTTCTTGAACATGATGGGATCACACGTGAGTACGACCATTATAGGAAGACATTTATGTAATTTTCAAATGTAAGGAGATTGAATGCTTTATGAGTTCTTCAAGGATTACTAAAAATCTGTGAACAGATTCTTAGGGGGTTTGATTGGGTTTTAAAATTTTGAAGAGAAAAATGGGGTTTTGACAAACTTGCTATGTCAAATTTATGACCCATAAAAGTGCAAGATTGCCAACCCAGTAAATTGAGTTCCAGAAGGATATAGTTAATTGTTCCAGGATCCATATTTGATTGCGTGGCTGAGTTCAGTTGTCCTTTTGAGTTCTCCTCAGGTCCTCAGATCTTTGAATCTGTGTAGAGCTGACAATTGCCCCCTTTGTACAGGACCCAGAATCCACAAGTGTGTGTAATGTTCAAGCTATCAGAGAATCATCTTGTTCCCAGTATATCGCAGACCGACATTTTAATTGGTGAACACAAAAGATTAAAGGCTGACTGTGCTATTCCCAGTTTCTTGAGTCATCTAGTCTTCTAAGTAGGAAACTTTTAGAATTTTAAAACTGGAATGCACCTTGGGAATCACACAAGTCCATTTACCTCATTGTACAGAGGAGAAATTGAGATTCCAGGAGGCAAAACTACTATTCCAGTAATGGTATAACTTATTGAGCACCTACTGTATGCCAGTCACTATCCTTTATGTGCCTTATTTCATTTAAATTTGTCAAGAACCCTGCAAAGAAGGCAGTTCCATTCCCATTTTACAGATGAAGAAATTGGGGCTCAGAGAGCTTGAATAACTTGCCTAGGTTCACATAACTGGTTGGGGACAGCTATGTCTTAAGTACACATTTTCCGACACGTGTTCTGTAGTTCTTTATTCCCACGTAGGTAGTTACATTTAAATCTTTATTTCATGTGTAGTCATCATTCATCTAAAACACTCCTGCTGAAGTTTCATTTCAGTGTGTGACTGACTGTAACTTGCTTTCCCTTTACAAAGAGAGAATCTGTGGATCTCGCATTAAAACTTTTGGATGACGATGAAATTAGAGGCTACAAATTACATGTGGAGGTGGCAAAGTTTCAACTGAAAGGGGAATACGACGCCTCAAAGAAGAAGAAGAAGTGCAAAGACTACAAGAAAAAGCTGTCTATGCAACAAAAGTTTGTGGTTTTCTTTTTTCCATTTTGAAAGATTTTGTGTAAATATCCTAGAGTATACTTTTGGTAATAACCACCTAGTTTTTTTTTTAACGTCTTTATTGGAGTATAATTGCTTTACAATGGTGTGTTAGTTTCTGCAGTATAACAAAGTGAATCAGCTATACGTATACATATTTCCCCGTATCCCCTCCCTCTTGCGTCTCTCTCCCATCCTCCCGATAACCACCTAGTTTTGTTCCATCAAGTATGCCTACAGATTATTTTTAAATAATTTTATTTGCTATACACCTGAAACTAACACAACACTGTAAATCAACTATCCTCCAATATAAAATAAAAATTTAAAAAAAATTTCATTGGCTCATCGGAAACCCTCAGTAATCTGTGTGATAGGATGATTTGGCAGTGGTGGTGTTTTTCGTTTTCTGGGGTATTCATTTTTAAGATAGCATGGGCTTAAATGAAATAAAGCCATCTCTACGGAAAATGTTGAACATCAGATTAAGTAAGATGGTTTAGGTTTATATACTGGAGCCATTAGTTCATTTTTCACGTGGCTGGAATCAGCTACACCAGGAGCTAAATTTTTACATACAGGTTTGTTAGTAGGAGTTAGAAATTAAAAATGATAGGTTGTATCATTTTATCATGTACTGTGTGGTTGTGTATAGTATATACAAGTCATCAAGTTTCTATTATTCCCTTTATTTAATATGTTTTTTGAAATATGCTGGTTTTAAGAAATGAGCCAAAATGATAGGTACTTCTATCAGAGTGAATTCTAATAACACTTCTAACACTATGCTTAAACTAATAATAAAACGATCCCAGAAGCATTTAGTTGTGATGTCTGTAGTTTTTACAGGAATCGTTAAAATAGATACCTAAAAATTTTATAAACAAATCAGTAAGATTTAAGATAGTAACAAAGAGTGAGTAGTTTTACAGATTTCAGTGCAGTTTGTTCTTTATAATCGTAAAATACCTAAAAACCAATACAATTTGAACATTGTCCTGGCCTCAGTGTCTCTTCCTAGATAGTCATAGATACTAAATAATTAGCAATTTTTCAGGAGTCTCATTGGAATGTTTGTAACTAGCCAGCAGTTCTGAAAAATATATATATATTCTGGGGGTTTCAGGTACTGGGTCCATCTTTCACCTGCCCATTATTTTTATTCAGAAAGTTGTAATGGAGCTGTGACTAAAATACACCTTGTTGTTTTGGAATCAAATAATTATCACTATTTAAGTGCTCAATAAAGGATTATTTAACTGCTCTTTTTTTTTTTTCGCTCTGACAAGTCTGAAACAAAATTCACAGCTTCTTGTTCCTGCTTTGTCGCGTTAGGCAGTTGGATTGGAGACCCGAGAGAAGAGCTGGCCCGTCCCGAATGCGCCACGAGCGAGTTGTCATCATCAGAAATATGTTTCATCCTGTAGATTTTGAGGTAGGAAGCAGTATTCTTACTGATAGAAACATAGATATGCTTTCTTTCAAGGGAGCCCAAAGCTTGCCTCACCCCATCTTTCTCATGTCACATCCTGCACGTCCATCTGGTCTTCAGGGTCGGAAAATGATACCAAGAATCAACTGAAGGTTTCAGATTTTCCCAGGTTTAACCCAGCGTTCTTTTAATCGTATCGCAGGTAAACCTGTCTAATACCTATACCGTGGCCCCAAACAGCAGCTACTTGGTATGGGAGATGATTAAAAATATAATCTTTAATAAAAAGATGTATGGGGGTCGCTTGTGGATTTTGAGTGCAGTTCAACAGTGCAGGCTGGTTTTGGTGGGGAGGACCAGTTTCACACTTGGAAGTGAAAACTTCCCTTTAGTGCTAAAAGTTTGATCCTTAAAAAACCTTAGGTTAATGAAATACAGCCCCTGACATTTGAGTAGCGAAGGTTGTTTTTTTAGGACCTAATCTTTACAAAACTCTTCAGTGGCTATTAAGAGGACTTTGTAATAATTGGTGTCCATGTAAGATTCTAGGAACAGCAAATAAAAGTGAATAAAGGAGGAAGAGCTACTAGAGAGGTTTAAGGATTATTAATTGCCATCAGGGTACCTCGTGTTACGTTCTGCCTCTTGTCCTTATCTCTGTGTTTTGGCCTAGACCGATGGGATCATTCATGGAAGAAGAATTCTTTATTCTCTGCCTGACTTCTGAAATTAATGATAACAAATTACACATAAGAAAAAAATGTTCATAATGTAAAATTTCAGATGGTTTACAAATGATCTAGTTGCACCCAAGGCCCACTCTTGTTTCTTTTGTGCGGTTAAGCAGATTTAGAGTGACAGTGTCATTTTATCCCCCTTAGAGAGGGCACCAGAATTGTCTGTTGAACTCCATCTCTGCAGATAGTGATGTGGTAGGGTTTACCATGCACCTGTGGAGACTGTGTCTTTTGAGGTCATTGGGAAGAGACCTGTGGTCTATTTATACTGTTTGGTGTCTCTTCTGACTAGAATCCTGAAGCATCTTGAAATACGGCAGAGCTGCTTTAGACTTGCAGTGATAATGAAGCATGTTTAAAAAATACACATATACACATGCACACTAGATGCTTTTTGAAATGCTGTCCCTGCCGGGTGGGACTTTGAAAGGCATGCATAGACGGATCATGGTATCTAGTCTACTGGGTACAACTCCAGAATTTCCTGTGATTCACCTACATTGTATTTCCCTGGTAGATAATTGGTTTTTTAATTAGGTGACCTATTGCTTTCTGTGACTTGAGAGCCTTGATTCACAACATTCCATACTCCTAACACCTGGTCGTGAATATAAATGCAAACTTAATTCATGAAGTATCTGGGCCCTGTGCAAGTTGAAATGTATTGTGCAATTCCCTTTACGTGTTTCCACCTCCTGCCTTTGCTCGTTGAGACCCTAATTTAAGTCTAGCTATCACCCTGGGCACACTTAATTTTTCCTAGCTTAACCAATATTCTCTCCTCCAGAAAGCCACATTTATTCTTCCTTGACTTCCCACAAATTTCCTCCAGTGGATATTTTTAAAGATAAAAGTTTCATGCTTGTAAATTCTTGATAGCTTAAAGAAAAAAAACCTTTATTGGTTTAATATAAACTTTGGCGTTATAGAACCTTTATATTAACCCTGTTTTATTTTATTCATAGCATTTATTATTATCTGAAATAACTGGATCGTCTCTGTTAGAATGTGAGCTCCGTGAAAGCTGGGGCTCTTGTCTACCTGGTTTGCTGTTATATGCCCGGTGCTTAGAATCATGATTGGCACATAGTAGGCCCTCAGTATTTATAGGAAGAAAAAGTGAGAGAATGACTGAATGAAACCCGTTTTACTCAACAAGGCAGAGTGTTTTTATCCACTCAAGGAAGAAAACATTTTCTCTTTGGCATCTTTGCAAATGAAGGAACGTTTTCAGACGGCTGCACCACAGGGGCTGGGAGCGCGGTGATGGGCTTCAGAGTTCACGGGCAGAGAAACCCTCGATGCTGTCCTTGTTTGCCCATCTGACTGGTCTTGTGTGGTCCGATGAGTTTGATGAGAGCCTGTCAGAAGTCTTGTTTTTTTGCTCAGTGTCTCATGGGCCTGAACGTAAAAGTGCATCACTGTAGTAGACTGTCCAGTATGCTAGACTCTAGCCACATGTGGTTAAATTTAAATTAATTGAAGTGAAATAAAATGAAAATTTAATTCCTCAGGTGTATTAGCCACGTGAGGCTAGTAGCAACCATATTGGATAATGGAGTATTCACTTCTATTAACACAGAAAGTTCTGTTGGGCAGTGCTGGTGTAGACATTATATAACTCTGGATAGAGGTGTTCAACTGGAAAACTGCTTTCATTGGATGTTTTTGGGGAGTGTTTGATTTGTCCAGAGATTCCATATGAATCTAAAGAACAGATCAGCATTGAGGTTTGTAGTAGAAGACAAAAACTGAATTGTCAGGTAACCAGGGTGTCAGAAAGAAATCAGATTTTGTGGGCTGGAATACAGGCACACCTTGTTTCACTGTGCTTCGCTTAATTGCGCTTTGCAGATACTGCTTTTCTTTAATTTTTACAAATTGAAGTTTTTGTAGCAACCCTGCATGGAGCAAGTCTGTCAGTGCCATTTTTCCAATAGCATTTGCTTACTTCATTTCTCTGTGTCACTGTTTTGGTAATTGTCCCAGTAGTTTAAACATTTTCATTATTATTATATTTGTTATGGTAATTTGTGATCAGTGATCTTTGTTACTATGACAACTCGCTGAAGGCTCAGATGATGGTTAGCATTTTTTAGCAATGAAGTATTTTTTAATTAAGGCATGTCTTTTTAAAATATAATGCTGTCACACACTTAATAGACTACAGTATAGTGTAAACGTAGCAGGAAAACCAAAAAAGTTCGTGTGACTTGCTTTATTGTAATATTTGCTTTATTGCGCTGGTCTGGAACCGAACATGCAATATCTCCGAGGTATACCTGTATATGTTTATTCCACACAGTTGACTAGCGTTAGAACCAAAATACCTAGAAGTACTCTTCGGTATCAGGGTGAACAGCGAAGGCTAATCATTTAAATGTAACTTTAAGGGGTTTTCAGTATTTAATTAGCCTTATTTAAAAAATTCATGCCTGGCAAATTTGAATACCAAGAGGTGAAGAACCAAAACTCAGATGCAAAGGTAGGTTTCTCATTGTGTATACTAGCGCTGTCCAATAGAAGTATAATGTGAGCCACATGTGTAATTTAAATTTTTCTAGCAGCCACAATACAAAAACAACATGAAACGGGGTAAATTAATTTTAATGATGAATTTTATCTAACCCAGTATATCCAAAGTGTTATAATTTCAACATGTAACAAAAATGTTAATAAGCTGTGTTACGTTGAAGGTTTTTTCCCCTTTGGTACTAAATTTTCAAAATCTGGTGTTTATTTCACACCTGCAGCACACCGCAGTTTGAACTAGCCACGTTTCAAGTGCTCGGTGGCCACGTGTGGTTAGTGGCTACTATCTTGGACAGTGTAGGTTTAGCTTGGAAAAGAATGAGAAATATGGTTTATTTCTGGGAAAACAAAACACCACCCTGGAAAAACATTATAAGTGTTGACTGCAGAAGGTTTCAGCGTTTCAGTCTGAGTTTAGTCTCAGGTCTGTTGCTTGCAGAGTGTTGTCTTTAGAAAATTTTCATGCTTAGCTAGGTTAAAGGTATTTCCCAGGGGAGAGGGTTATTATCTTTACGCCTCATGATACTATATAACAGTGAAGATATATTTGTTTTTCAAGCTGGTAAACATGAAAACAGAGGTCTGGAAAGTCTTTGGCTGAAATTTGATATTCTTGTAGGAAAGGCACTGAGACTTTGATAAAGAAGTAAAAATGGTAATTCACCCCTCCCCCTACAGTGGAATCATGCTTAAATTTATTTGTTAAATATTTTGAAACAGTTTTTGTTTGTTTTTAATATAACCCTGATTTCCCTTGGTAAATAAAATGGAGTTATTAGGAACAGTTTATCAAACTCTGAAAAAGCTTTTATTGACTGTTCATTGCGCGAAACACTGTGCTGTGTTCTGTAAGGTATTCGAAATTCGGTCAAAGGAGATTCCTGCCTGCGGAAAGCTCACAATCTGATAGGAGCTACCCCCCCGCAACACACACCCCCGTAAAAGCCACCACGTGACTTTACGACATGCGTACATGGAGTTTGTGCTCCGTTCCCCATTCCTCTCAGGCCTGAGAATTTTCTGTAAAACAAATTGGCATATTCTCCACAGTTAGGTTTTATAAGTGGGAGAAATCCAGAGTCCTGCCGGCTGTACTCTTAGAAGCTTCAGATTTATAGGATTTGATAGTTTTGATTTTAAATTTGATTTCAGTAACTGCCTACCAGTTGTTTATTTTTGCCTTTTGACAAAACTTTAGGAAGGAGAAGCCACTTGTCATGTTTTGCTGTTCTCTTTAGTTGGTGAGGAACATACAAACCCGTGAGATAGACAAATTCATATGTTTCCTAAAAAGTGTAAGTCTGCTTCATTAGAAATTTGTAGGTGGGATATCCTCGTTTATATTTGTATGTAGTTGAAATTCAAGTTGATAACGTAACTTTTTATGAGCCTTTTTCATGCTTTGGGACTTGGAGGCAAGATGAACAGGAACCCTTATGGGGGAGGTTTACCCTGTGAGTTAAAATAGAATCGTGGAAGCACAAAGAATCATCTTAGAACACTTAGTCAATGCAAGGGATATATGTCTCCCCGTTACAACATTTCTGTAAATAGGAATCTATGCAAAATGCAGAATAAAGTTTCCGCGTCGGTACAGTCGTCGTGATGCCGGTGCAGAACATAGGAATTAGCAGTCTCTGACTTAATATGTGCCACAGGACTTCACCTGCTTCAGCTGCTGTTATTTGTGATTTCCACTGACACTTCCCTTCCCTCTCCTTTGCCACTGCACACCCCTAGTGCTGCCTACCATACTTGCCCATTCCCCATCTTAAAGCAGGGCAGACCTGTAGTAGTAGCAGCAGCTGTGGTAGTCTAACTTCATTTGACTTTGATTTTTTTAATTTTGTAGACTGCAGACAAACAACTAACCTTAAGCAAAACCTTTGTTTATTTGTTGGTTCGTCAGAGTAAGAAATTTGATTCTCAGGATTTATACTTAAAGAAGGGGGCAAGCCTATTTTAATCAAGTGTGTTTTTGCAGGATGATCCACTGGTGCTGAACGAGATCAGAGAAGACCTTCGGGTGGAATGTTCGAAGTTTGGACAAGTTAGGAAGCTCCTCCTCTTTGATGTAAGTTCATGGCTTGGACAAATGATTTCTAAAGCAATTTTCTTCCATTTTAATAAGTTATTACCAAATGTCAGTATGCCTCCAAACTTTACATAAATGTTTTTATGTAGTAGGTCTGCTGTCTAGTGGTAGCCATCTGTAAGCAGTATTAGATAGCATAATTAGATGAACGTGGATTACAAGCGAAGGCTTTGATAGACGTGATAGCCCTTGGTTATTTTCCTTTATCATCACTCTAGAGTTTATGATCAGGTGAAAAAAAGTATAAGAGACATGTATGAGAGCTTATGGTTCCCTATTTGGCCACATCTCCCCCTCTTTCTGAATTATTTCTTCTTCCATATTTGGCGAAGAACAATCAAGAAAAATACTCTCCTGTATGTTCCCCTTTTCACCTTTTTCTTACATCCAGAATCAACACGTAATAATTTAAAGAGTCACCGTTTATTGATTGCATACTACAGCTACTTTACATGTTATCTCATTAAATCCTCCAAATCCTCTGAGGTAGGTAGGTGCTATTTTACCCATTTTACTTAGTTACCCATTTTACAGTTGAGGAAGTTTAGAGAATGAGCACGTTGCCCAAGGTCATTCAGCTGCTAAGTGGCAGAGCCAGGATTTAATCCCAGCGCTATTCAGCTTCAGAGTCCACATTCTGAACAGCCATACTGTTCTGCGTCGCATTAGACAGTGTTATCAGCAGGAACATTTCCAAGGATGTCATGCTTGGTTTTTGCTAGACAACGTTAAGCTGAAGAAGCAGCTAGCTGCGTGTTACTGGCTGCAGTAAAAAGGAAGAAAGACTTCATACATAAAATCTGTAGCTCAAATGATCAGAAGGAACACTGCTTCCTTACTTTGTCAAATGTATATGTTTTACTTTAAATGTTCTCATTCATTCCTTCTTTTTCTTCCTTGTCTTTCTAGAGACACCCTGATGGTGTGGCCTCTGTGTCCTTTAGGGATCCGGAGGAAGCGGATTATTGTATTCAGACCCTCAATGGAAGGTGGTTTGGTGGCCGTCAAATCACTGCCCAAGCGTGGGATGGGACTACAGATTATCAGGTGAGTTCTGCAACTGTCAAGGGCACATGAATTGTTTCATTACCCACAAATACTGATCTAGCAGTTTTTCACATAAGTTTTAAGTTCTGTTTAATCTGTTTAACAGTACCTCTTTTAAATAATCCTTTATATTCAGAGTACGGAAAGAAAAATGTTTCAGTCTTTCAGTTTATAAGTCTGAAATCAGTTTATAAGTCTTGAGGCTTGCTCAGGATAGCAATAAGAGAAGAACAAATTAAAGCGCTTCTCTTCCTTTCTGTCTTGTAAAGTACGGACAGTGCAGTTATTAACTTTTTAATTGATGAGCTGTTTCTACAGTGCTGTGGTATTAGGCGTTTATTTAAATGATCTTAAGGTCAGCTCTAGTAAATCAAGATGTAAAGTGTTGGAAACTGAAGATAGGGAATTGCTTTAATTTCCTAAAAGTGATACCTTATAAAATCAGAGTACTTTCGGCGATAATTAGAAATGTTCAGAGACGCTGTTACTTCTTTTGGCCTAAAACATATTTTAACGGCAGTTTCCATGTGTACACAGGTGGAGGAGACCACGAGAGAAAGGGAGGAAAGGCTGAGAGGATGGGAGGTTTTCCTCAACACTCCCGAAGCCAACAGAGGCCTTCAGCGTTCAGATTCCGTCTGGGCTCCGGAAAGGGTGGGGCCTTCTAGAGTTAGGCATTTTTCAGAGCACCCTTGCACATCTCAAACGAATGTTCAAGAAGCCGCAACTGAAATGGCATTTGAAGAACCTATAGATGAAAAGAAGTTTGAAAAAACAGAAGATGGGGGAGAACTTGAAGAAGCTGCTTCTGAAAAAGATGCTAAAGAAAGTGGCCCTGAAAAAGAGGCTGAAGAAGGCTGTCCCCAAAAAGAATCTGAAGAGAGCTGCCTCAAAAGAGAGTTTGAGGAAGGCTGTCCCAAAAGAGAGCGTGAAGAAGACTTCCCCGACAGAGAGTCTGGAGAACGCAGCCTCGAGAAAGAGCATGAAGAGGGTAGTCCTAAAAAAGAGTCGAAAGAGAATGGTGCAGAAGGAGAGCCCCAAAAGAAGAGACCCAAAACAGATCCTGATGAGAACGGCCTTGAGCAGGAGCCTGAGGAGGAGGCCAGCCCCCAGAAGGCGGCTGAAGATGGCAGCTCGGAACAAGGGTCTGAAGAGTGCTCGGAAAAGCAGTTTGAAGACGACTCTGAAAAAGAGTTAGAAGAAAACGGCCTTGAGAAAGGTTTTGAGGAAGAGGGCTCTGAGAAGGAATTTAATGAAAACATTCTTGAAAAAGAGATAGAAGAAAATAACTCTGAAAAATCAGAATTCGAAGATGACAGCTCTGGGAAAATGTTTGATGAAGAAGGCTCTGAGAAGGAGTTTGACGAAGAGTCAGATGAGAAGGAAGAAGAGGAAGATGTGTATGAAAAAGTATTTGACGATGAGTCGGATGAAAAAGAGGACGAAGAGGATGCCGAAGAAAAGGGGCTGGAAGATGTGGATGAAAAGGACGAAGAAGACGATGCAGATGAAAAGGTGTTTGAAGATTCAGATGGAAAAGAAGATGAGGAAGATGTAGATGTAAAGGAAGATGAAGACACAGATGAAAAGATGTTCGAAGATGATGATTCCAACGAGAAGTTGTTTGATGACGATGCCAGTGACAAGTTGTTTGAAGATTCCGATGAGAGAGGGACTGTGGGTGATTCAGGGAACGTTAAGGAGGAAGGGCCCCTGTCCACAGGCAGCAGCTTTGTCCTCAGTAGTGATGATGACGATGAAGACGATGATGACGTTTAATCCCTTAAACTTGCTTTGTAGGGTGATTCCTCCATCTCCATTTTGCCTCTGCTCCAGGGTAATTACTAGTAGTGTTACATGAACGTGTGCATAGAGGTAGGATGCCCTCAGATCAGTGCAGTGAAGTGTTCGTGATTATCTGTACTGACCGATTTTAAATATATGTGAACAAGTCAACTGGATTCTTGTCTTTTGTCAGATTTGTTAAGTGCATGCAGAAACAGAAAGTATTCTTTTTTTAAAGTATTCTGATTGAAGTTTGTGATATTCAAAACTAAAAACTAAGTTGTTAATATGCAGAAACAGAAAATTAGACCTGATTTAAATTGCATTTTTCATTCTTGCTGTTGCTTTATTCATACTAAAGTTTGGTTTCTCTAAGGACCTGAAAAATCCCTGTAGGAGTCTCCTTGCTTCAGCTTATGATGTTACCACTGATGTCCCCATTTCCCCTCTCTAAACCAGAACATGTTACTAAAACTTACGAAGTAAAGAACACTTCGGAGTTTTTCCCTGCCCAGTCCTCACAAGTTACTTTTATTTTTCTTTTCTCCCCTCTTGCCATGAAAATTGAGTCTTAAATGTGCAAAAGTAAACTTCCCGAGGTTCCATTATTGAAAATACAGAGGAAATCAGAATTCTACCGTGTACCGTTTGGGCCCCTCTAGAAGCTGATTAAACTTACAGGACCTTTACCCAGAAAAATCTATGCATGCACTACACAACCTTTTGTATACAGTTTGGGGTGGTTCATGGATCCCCTGGAGTTTTAAGAACTTTTGTCATGCATATTTCAGAGTTTTGCTTTTGATTTTGTTCTAGAATCATGGTATCTAGTATATGCTAAGTTGTGCAGTCCCAATAAAAATTTGGGTCTTTCTTGATTGTGCTTTCCAAATTCAGTATTGGTGAATTGACTTCTGATGTAGCATTAAGAAGTTATTCTCATAAATCAGAAGAATTAAAATAAACTGCATTGGTGCTTTCTCATTATACCGTCTGTCAGTGTAATCATTACCCTCTATAGACAGAAAAGAGTTCTTATACTTCAGGACAGCTTTCTGAGAATGTTTTAGTTGGTGTCTGGGATCTATTAAAAATCTTTAGGCTTTTCACCAGGGGTAAATCAGTAAAAGAGGTGAAGAAAGTTAAACATAGAAAAACTGCAAACCAAAATAGTGTTCCCTTTGAAGATAAGCCAGAAGCATTTAAACACTGTATTTATTGTGTTTTACTACAATTTATTGTAATTTGTTGGAAAATTGGTTTTCTAAAGGAAAGGGTAAGAATGCTTTATCTTCCGTACACAGTGGTTGGAACGCATAACTACAACATAAATTAGCTCTAAGCCTGTCAGAAGGAGGCCGTTTTCATTCTAACTTCTTTTCCCTGCTCATTAGTTTGGTTGGTATCAAGTACTCATGCTCTTTTCATATAAACACCCTGGAGCAAAAGTCACAAACAGCTGTAAAATGGTAAATAATTTACAAGGTGCTATTGATGAGCAGACATTAAGAGTCATGAAGCACTCACCTGCTTTCTAAGCAATCAGGTTTTATTGGTCCTGAAAATGGAATTTATTGTGGAGCAACCATACATCTTGTTATCAAAAGAAAATTAAAATGTACGGGTGGATTGTAAGCACAGCAATGCTCAACAATTACCCAACAGTTTCTAAGGAGTAATGCTCCTTAAGACGATATATATAAATGTCAAATAATGTATTCAACCCTGAGTGCATGAACCAGAAGTTGCTTCAGAGATGCCTTTGAAAGGCTTGAATGCCCTGCCCTCTGAGTCTGCAAGTGCCTTGTATAGGAACATACTTGAAACTTCATGTTAGAAGGTAAGAATATTACTGGTCTTGCCAATATTAATGAAATCTTTTAAATCATTACTACTTTCTACAAAAGAAACCCGACAGCAAAATTGGAGTAATTTGTTCCAAGGATCTCTTCCTTCTCAAGTAACTGGGCTCTTTCTCGAGCCCTGCGTTGTCAAATCTGGCCAATCTGGAAGCCACTATTTCTTCCTTTTTAGAGTGGAATCTTCTCCTGATGTAAATTATTTGGTGATTCTGAGGCTTGGAGAAAAGGTGGGAGTTAGCTAGTTTTCCGAAAATACCTTTCTCAAATAATGCCAAGAAGTGCTCTTGGGAGTTCCCTGGTGGTCTAGTGGTTAGTATTTGGAGCTTTTACTGCTGAGGCCCAGGTTCAATCCCTGGTCCGGGAATTGAGATCCTGCAAGCCGAAAGGTGAGGCCAAAATAAAAAATAAATGAAAGAAAGAAAGAGAGAGAGAGAGAGAGGGAGGGAGGGAGGGAGGGAGGGAGAGAGAGAGAGAGAGAGAAAGGAAAGAAAGAAAGAAAGAGAAAGAAAGAAAGAAAAAGAAAGAAAGAAAAAAAGAAAGAAAAGAAAGAAAGAAAGGGCTTCCCTGGTGGCGCAGTGGTTGAGAGTCCGCCTGCCGATGCAGGGGATGCGGGTTCGTGCCTGCCGATGCAGGGGGCGTGGGTTCGTGTCCCGGTCCGGGAAGATCCCACATGTCACGGAGCGGCTGGGCCCGTGAGACATGGCCGCTGAGCCTGTGTTCCGCGACGGGAGAAGCCACAACGGTGAGAGGCCCGCGTACCACAAAAAAAAAAAAAAAAAAAAA
>NC_041234.1:107055666-107059579 GCF_002837175.3 Physeter macrocephalus
AAGAAAGAAAGAGAAAGAAAGAAAAAGAAAAGAAAGAAAAGAAAGAAAGAAAGGGCTTCCCTGGTGGCGCAGTGGTTGAGAGTCCGCCTGCCGATGCAGGGGGCGTGGGTTCGTGTCCCGGTCCGGGAAGATCCCACATGTCACGGAGCGGCTGGGCCCGTGAGACATGGCCGCTGAGCCTGTGTTCCGCGACGGGAGAAGCCACAACGGTGAGAGGCCCGCGTACCACAAAAAAAAAAAAAAAAAAAAAAAAAAAAAAAAAAAAAAAAAAAAAAAAAAGTGCTCTTAATTAGTTTGAACAATGCCATGGCTTGGGCAACAGCGGAAGGCTTATAAATGTGCCCTTTGTGAATATTTGTCAATATCCTTATACATTATTTTTTCCTTATTGAGCCTCAGATTTACAAACTGCATGCCTTTTTTAAGACAGTCACTTCTATTCATTTAAAGTCTATATTCATAAATGCTTCAGAAAAATGAACAACTTATAAGAACAAGAAGCTGCTCTTCAAGTTGTTCTTTCTTAAAACCACTTATGCAGTAATCCAGAGATTAATTTCAAATCCCTCTATTTTTTAAAAGCACAAGTTATGAAGCACTATAAATCTTGTGATATGTCCTAATAAATAAATAAAATTAGTGTAAAAGAATCTGTTTGCTCAAATTATTTTTGCTTCTTACCACACTTCATTTACCTGACTGGCTTTGTTCATATCTCTCTAAGTGAAATACAACCTGATGTGAGAAAAAATGTTAAAATTATCCCTTTCTAAAATCACTAATTGCTATAGCAAATAGCCTAAATTCTTGGATACCCATTATCGCAGGGATCGATTGCTTGAGAAAAATACTTAACAGTTTAAAGTTTATTTTTAGGTGTTCAGATCTGTCCTACAGACTGGTTTCAATTTTCATTTGGAACCAAGAGGATACTGTTGTTAGATACAGTACGCTCAAATAGCATCTTTAGATTGGCTTGTGTTTATAGTTTAGTTATCTGTAGCATTTCCGGGCTGTGTGATGAAGGTGCACCAGTGGTCCCAGCCTAGATAAAGAAAGCTTGGACGATAAAATCTTTTATAAATTTTTTTTTTTAATTAAAAAATGAAAAATAAATAATAAAATTTTTAAAGCTCAGCAGCAGCACAAAGGTGGCTTTTCTGCTGCCAGTATTCTACTTTTTGCACCCCTTTGTAATGTTTCTGCTGGAATAGCAATGATAATGTTAGAAGAGCAAAGCTCTTAAGAATAAAGCATTTTTCGATTTGCCATTTCCAGCTTTTTCGTAGAAATTGGGACTTTGATAATAATGATAAACCTGCAACATCTTAATGTAAAAATTTCTAGGCTCAACTATGTCTAAAGTTTGAAAATGTGATATCTTGAGCTCTTGTTTTTCTTTATTTTAAAACTATCTTTTACTTTTAAAAAAATTTTTTTTTTTTTTTTTTTTTTTTTGGCCGTGGCTCGCCGTGCGGCATGTGGGAGCTTAGCTCCCCGACCAGGGATTGAACCCAGGCCCTTGGCAGTGAAAGCATGGAGTCCCAACCTCTGGACCACCAGGGAATTCCCAAAACTATCTTTTAAATGAACACGATAAGCTTTGGTTTTCAGGCGATTCTTAGGAAATTATAGATTAAGGTAATAAAAATTTGTGTATCATTTCAATGCTTTTTTTTTCATTTCAATGCTTTTTACTACGAATATATTGCTTACCATATTAAGATACAAGTAGTGTTAGACTGTTGGTGTATTTACACTCACTATAGCATCTATTTAATTTGATTCAGTCCATTAGCAAGTACAGATTGGGCCAGTGTGTATCTATTAATATACTAGATGAAGTGGGGCAGAAGGTGCAGTGAGAATAAAGGCAGCATTAGGCATGAACCCTCCTCAAATGGCAGCTGTCATCTGTGTTGAGATAAGACAGCCAAAAAAAAAAAATGTGTCAGTGATCCAGCAATACCATTTCTAGAGCCTAGCACGGTGCCTGGTACTTAATAGGGGCTCAAATATTTGTTGAATGAATGAATGTATTCTATGGATACACTTGCACACTCCCATTCATTCATTTGAAGAGGTTCATTGGCTTTACCACCACCTTGTCATCATTCTTGTCGATTTCAATATTGGAATGAAAGACCCTGTTCTTCCCCCAGTCCTCCCACCTCAGCAGCCCAACCGTCCAAACCCCACATCTAGGAATCGTCTTTGGTTTCTCTCTCCACCTCCCACATCCAAGCCATGTTGGCTCTAACTCCAAATACACCCAACATTTGAACGCTTCTCCCCATGTCCACTTCTACCACATTTACTGCCCACAGTGCCCTGATGGCTCTCTATTTAAATGCTCCAGTCATACTTAGAATAAAGTTCAAACTCCTTACTGCGGCCTGAGCACAAAGCTCTGAGTAACCTTGCCCTGCTGCCTCTCCAGACTCATCACAATCACACTGCCATCACCTTGGGTTCTCATTCCTATCCCAGGACCTTTGCACATGCCTCAGCCTGGGATGCTCTCTCCCCGGCCAATCTGGATCTCTCTCATCCTTTAGACTGCTTAAGTATCACCTGCTTAGAAAGCCTGACCGTCAGTAAACCACCCTCTTCTCCCCCTTGACGCTATTACTGTTGAATCCTTTCCACAGCAACAGATTATTTTATTTATTTACTTGCCTTCCCCACCCTGCCCCTCTCCCCGCGGCTGCCTTGCAAGCTCTGTAATAGCCATGGCTTTCTCCTGGGCTCTGCTGTCTCTCCAGTGCCTAAAACAATGACTGGCACAAAGTAGACAATCAGATTATTTTTTCAGGGGCGGCAGTCATCCTCATGAATGTTATATTCTGTGAGAATCTCCACATTTTTAGAAGAATGTGAAGAACAAGTAGGGCAAGAGAAGGGGAGTAACAACAGTTATCTGTAATATAAAAACCAATGAGATAAGAGTTTGAAAACACAAGGCTCACAGGTAGAGTTAATCTCTTGGGGAACATAAAAAATTTCATTTTACAGTTTATTACATTCTTTTTCTTCATCTTCATGCAGAACTGGATTTGAAGCATAGCAAAAGGCCTTGGTAAGATAGGTTAAGCTTTCTGACAGGACCTCTCAGTGGGAAGCTTATGGAATCCTCATTTCTGGAAATCTTCCTGGATAGAAAATGTCTTTCCTGAATGAATAGTGGAATATTTGCATTGGAAAATCCATTTATTTGATTCCTACAACGATTTCATTCTCTGACCTCCTGATGCTCTTCTTGCCTGTCATTTTATTCTCTCTGCCTGCTCTGCAGACAACCGGAAATGTTACCAAAATGTTGTGTCTTTACAAACTAGTCTAGGTCTCTTCCAATCTGACTATACACATCATCACTAACCGGAAGAAGTAGCTCCATCTTTGATGAAAATGTAAAAACAAGAGCCAGATTCAAATGCAAAGGCCAGTATCACTGCAAGCGAGTAGGGATTTGGGCCAGTTGGTGAGAAGACTCTCTACTGCATATCTCTATATAGCAATATCTCTGTTACAAACTCACTGTCTTAATACGAAGATACTGAGCTTCATTTCCAGTTCCACTTAGATATTGAAATCTCCCAGAATGATGACAGGGACAATGGTGAAGTAAATGAACCTCTTCAAATGAATGAATGGGAGAGTTCAAGAATATCCATGGAATACAAGAACAGGCCTGCAAATCGTAGAACTTTTTATGTCCGAGTCCCACGCAATCAGGAATTCGCTTACAAAACTTTCAGTACTAGTTAATCTGTTCATTCAGTGAATACAAACTGTGACCCAAACATTGTTTTAGGTCTGGGAATACAGGAATGAACAAGGGGAAATTGGAGGGGAGATAGACGATGTATATATATATATATATATATATATTTTTTTTTTTTTTTTTTTTTTT
>NC_041234.1:107059749-107081750 GCF_002837175.3 Physeter macrocephalus
CGGCAGGCAGACTCCCAACCACTGCGCCACCAGGGAAGCCCTGCATATATATTTTTGAAAGATAAATTCAGATGGTAGATGCTGGGAACAAATCGATTTAGTGGGGGGAGAAAATTCTTTAGGGGGGTAAGGAGGGAAGGTCACTGAGGAGATAACATTTAAGCCAGTACCTGAATGATGAGAAAGAACCTGCCAGGTGAAGAGCTGGGGAAAGATAGTTCCAGAAAGAGGGAGCAGCAAGCAAAAAGACTCTGAGGCATGGTTTGAGAGCCATGGAACGGGAATGGGTTTTATTTGGAATATAACAGGAAGCAGTTAGAGAGTTGATTTTTTTTTTAACTTTTTTTGGACTTGGTTTTAATTGAGGTATAGTTGATTTACAATATTGTATTAGTTTCAGGTATAGAGCAAAGTGATTCTGTTATACATATATATGTATATATCTATATTCGTTTTTTGGTTCTTTTCCATTATAGTTTATTACAAGATATTGAATATAGTTCCCTGTGCTGTACAGTAAATCCTTGTTGTTTATCTATTTTTATATACGGTGGTGTGAATCTGTTTATCCCATACTCCCAATTTATCCCCCCCCCCAAGAGAGTTGATTTTTAAACAGTGTTGGTGCAATCTGATTTATATTTGAAAGGGATCTTTTTTTTTAAATTGTGGTCTTTTGTAGATAGCTCTGCTTCCTGGTGCATTAGTGCCAAGAAGCTTTTTTTCTGAGAATAAGAATGCTCTGTAGTCCTAGGTAAGTAGCTGTGGAAGAGGTGAGAAGTGATTGGATTCAGGACATTTTGCAGGTAGATATAACATGGGGACTGAGGGTGGTAAGAAGTTTGGATTTTATAAGTACAGATGTTTCTATTATAACGATGCCTCTGAAAAACTTCACATTCTGCAAAAATGTGTGCTAAAAATAATAAGGCTTATGAGAAAATGTAGGGTTAGGGAAAACCACTCAAAACCCAAGGAAAGGGCTTCCCTGGTGGCGCAGTGGTTGCGAGTCCGCCTGCCGATGCAGCATGGTAACCGGAGCATTAAGGAAGCAACAGCAATTCCAATGGTAGTAATAGTGGAGTTATGTCTCTATGGCATTTGTGTCCTGTATCCCCACCAGTTAATCCTTCACAGTATTAAACCCTGGGTTTAGCTTCCTCCTCCAAGATGTGAGTCCTTGAGGGCATTCACTTCTAATAAAGACCATCTTCAGTGAAATTAAATAAATGATTCAGGACATAGCCTTTTCATTTTTCATCATTTTACCATGGGAGAAATGCCTCTGCAGCATCTTCCTCTTCATCTGTACTCACAGCTTGGACAGATAGCTTACCACAGAAAAGACCACAGCCACTATTGAAAGCACTAAAGCAGCCACACTAGTACTAAAGGAAAGTCTCTGCAGATCTCCCGCATTTTGCTTAGGGTCTTCGTATATTGCTCAGGCCTTTTTAATGGTGAGGAAGTTGGCCACAGATCGCTTCAAAATGTTAGCATGCTAGAAAAATGGCATGTTAACCAACATCAGTCCCCTATTACTTATTAAGCAATTTCCAACACAGAAAAACACACTGTCGGAAACAGGCTATACAAAGGAAAGCATTTGGAGCTGTTAAGCAAAGGAGTGACGTGATGTGATTTCTGCTTCAGAAAGATCACACTGACTGCTGAGAGGAGGACAAACAATGGAGGAAAAGGGCAGCCCTGAGAGACTGTTGCACTGGGCCACGTGAGAGGTAATGGTGGTTCCCATTAGGCGAATAGCAGTAGAGATGGTGAGAAATGACTGCATTCATTCTGGATATAATTTGCTGGGAGAGGTGATAGCATTTGCTGATTGAGTGGATGTGGGGACTGAGGGCAAGAGAAGAATCAAGAATGACTTTCTAGTGAAAGAAGCCAGATATAGAAGGACAAATATTGTACAATTCCAGTTTTATGCGGTATCTAGAAGAGGCAAATCCATAGAGACAGAGCATAGAGTAGAGGCTGCCAGGGGCTGGGAGGGAGGGAGGAAGAATTATTGCTTAATAGGTACAGAGTTTTCTTGGGGAAAATGAAAAATTTTGGATATAGATAGTGCTGATGGTTACACAGCATGGTGAATGTATTTAATGCCACTGAATTGTGGTTAAAATGATAAATGTGAAGTTATGTATATTTTATAACAATAAAAGAATCTCAGCTCACAGATGGCTGTTTCAGGGACAACTTCTGAAATCCTATTATACTCACTCACAGAAGACTATGCTTTTTCTTTCATCACTTTTATCCTAGTTTGTAAATATGTATTTATTTGTGTGGTTTTTGAGGAATGTCTTTCTCTTCTCCAGGACTGTGTGATCCATAATGATTTCCATGTCAGGTTTGCTAACTTATCTCCCAGCAGTGTCTAGCCCATTGAACTAATTTGGTCTAAAAGTTTTTATTGAATTAATTTTTCCAGTATTAAGGAAGGAAACTAAAGTACAGTCTTGAGCACCACATGCATCGCAATTATCTAAACCTTTCCTAGCCATGACATTTATAGAGCTGACTAATTTTAATAGGTCACTTAAAAATATATTTAGCAAATGTGGCATGACTATGCCACACACAAATGCAGAGAGAGAAAGAAGTCTAATTATTCTATTGTTACATCACATAATTATCCATGATCAAATTATAGATTGTAGAAGGGATAATTATTCCTAATGGTCTCCAAGAGCCATCATTTTCTTTAATCGGAATTTGGTAGGGATTAAGTGATTCGGAAGGGACATGGCAAAACATTCTGATTTTAGGTGATTCACCTGAAGACTGATAATCATGGTAAGTAAACAAAGTTTCCTCTGCGAATCTACATGTCTTGTAACGGGCTTCAAATAAATTAACAGAGTGGGAAATATTATGGACTTATATGCCTAATAATTCGCAATAACTTTTCATGCAATTATTAATAGTTCAAGGGATGAACAACAAAAAAGTGAGGTTTGCTCCTGTTTTTACTTTTCTTTTCTCATTTGACTAGAAAGTTTCAGATTTTAGAATAGCTTCTTTGGCGAATGATTTAGATTCTGAATACCTGGCAGAATACTGACAAAATTTATTCTGTAAGCGTATTTAAAAACCAATTCTCCTTCTAGTCAAATGCGTTTTCGTTTTTTAGTAGTAATGATAGCGGTGGTGAGGCTGGTAGATTCAATGCTACTTACGATGGGAAATTTCTCTAGTTCACATTAACTATATTGAAGTTATTTTACTATGTGCCTAGTCCTTCTTAATCTCCTTTGTTATTAATAAGTGTGTTCTCCAGTTGTGTCACTTAGTCTATTTTTCCAAATAGAAACAAGTTCATGTCTTTGTAAATAAATGATTAAGACTGTTAAAAAAAAAAAAAATGACTTTCTAGAATTTTGTCCCGAGCAACTGAGTGATTGGTAGTGCTATTAACTGTAGAAAGAAAGATGGGAGAAGGAACAGGTTTGAGGAGGGGAGGAGGCCATGTTAAGTTGGAGATGTCCGTATGACATCCATGGGGAGAGGGCAAATAGGCCGCTTGATGTATGATTCTAAACCTGAGGGATGACATCGGAGCTGGAGATTTCAACTTAGTGACATCAGCATAGGGATAATATTTCAAGCTAGGGGACTGGATGAGGAGCCTTCAGGAGAGACAGTGAAGAGATGAGAGGAGAGGACCAGACCCAGCCCTGAGACACGTGAGCATTTGCAGCTGAGACAGGGGAGGAGGAATCAGAAAAAGAGACTGAGAATGAGTGCTCAGTGATACAGGAGGAAAAGCGGGGAGGGTGTGGGTTTCTGGATGCCAGGAGAAGAAGGTATTTCAGGAAGGAACGAGTAATCAGCTGTGAGGAGGTGAAAAGGAGGGCAGAGAATTGATCATTGCATTTGGCAAGTTGGAGGTGGCTGGTGATCTTTGTGTAGAGCCATTTCAGCAGAGTGCCGGAGAGTAAATTCAGGTGGAGGGGCTTAAGAAGAGAATGGGAAGCGAGAATGTGGAGACAGCAACTATAGGCAACTATTTTGAAGACTTTTGCTGTGAGCGAGAGCAGAGAATGGGGCAGATTCTGGAGGAGAATGTGAGGTTAAAGGAAGGGTTTTTTGTTTTGTTTCATTTTGTTTTAACCTTCACTTATTCCCTCTCCTCTTTTCTTTATGTACATCCGAGTTTCTTTTTTTATTTTCTTTATTTTTATTTTTTAGCTTCATCACGCGGCATGTGGGAATCTTAGTTCCCCAACCAGCGATCGAACCTGTGCCTCCTGCAGTGTAAGCAGGGATTCTTAACCACTGGGCCACCAGGGAAGTCCCAACATCCGAGTTTCTGACCTATACCATCTTCCTTTTCTCTAAAGAACTTTTAAGGGCTTCCCTGGTGGCACAGTGGTTAAGAATCTGCCTGCCAATGCAGGGGACACAGGTTCAAGCCCCGGTCCGGGAAGATCCCACATGCCGCGGAGCAAATAAGCCCGTGCGCCACAACTACTGAGCCTGCGCTCTAGAGCCCGCGAGCCACAACTACTGAAGCCACTGCAACAAGAAGCCCTTGCACTGCAAGGAAGAGTAGCCCCTGCTCTCCACAAGTAGAGAAAGCCTGCACACAGTAATGAAGACCCAACGCAGCCAAAAGTAAATAAATAAATTTAAATAGTTTACAAAAAATAAAGAACTTATTTTAACATTTCTTATAAGGCAGGTCTACTGGCAGCAATTCCTTCATATTTTGTTTGTCTAAGAAGGTCTTTATTTGTCTTTCACTTTTGAAGGATAATTTCACAGGCTACAGAATTCTAGATTGGTAGACTTTTATTCTCAGCACGAAATATTTCACTCCACTCTCTTCTTGTTTGCATGGTTTCTGAGAAATCAGATATCATTCTTATCTTTGCTCCTACTCATAGGTAAGGTGTTTTTTCCCTCCAGCTTCTCTCAGAATTTTTTCTTTATCTTAAGGTTCAAGCCCCGGTCCGGGAAGATCCCACATGCCGCGGAGCAAATAAGCCCGTGCGCCACAACTACTGAGCCTGCGCTCTAGAGCCCGCGAGCCACAACTACTGAAGCCACTGCAACAAGAAGCCCTTGCACTGCAAGGAAGAGTAGCCCCTGCTCTCCACAAGTAGAGAAAGCCTGCACACAGTAATGAAGACCCAACGCAGCCAAAAGTAAATAAATAAATTTAAATAGTTTACAAAAAATAAAGAACTTATTTTAACATTTCTTATAAGGCAGGTCTACTGGCAGCAATTCCTTCATATTTTGTTTGTCTAAGAAGGTCTTTATTTGTCTTTCACTTTTGAAGGATAATTTCACAGGCTACAGAATTCTAGATTGGTAGACTTTTATTCTCAGCACGAAATATTTCACTCCACTCTCTTCTTGTTTGCATGGTTTCTGAGAAATCAGATATCATTCTTATCTTTGCTCCTACTCATAGGTAAGGTGTTTTTTCCCTCCAGCTTCTCTCAGAATTTTTTCTTTATCTTAGATTTTTTGTCGTTTGCAACTGATATACCTAGGTGTAGTTTTGTTAGCATTTATTCTGCTTGGTGTTGTCTGAGCTTTCTGGATCTGTGGGTTGGTGTCTGACATTAATTTGGGGACATTCTCGGTCATCATTGCTTCAAATAATTCCTTTCTTTCTTCTTCTGATATTCCCATTACGTGTGTATTACACCTTTTGTAGTTGTCCCACAGTCCTTGGATATTGTTGGGTTTCTCCCCTGTCTTTTTTTTCTGTTTGCTTTTCAGCTTTAGAGGTTTCTACTGCGATGTCCTCAAGCTCAGAGGTTCTTTCCTCAGCTGTGTTCAGTCTATTAATAAGCCCACCAAAGGCATTCTTCATTCCTGTTACAGTGTTTTTGTTTGTTTGTTTGTTTGTTTGTTTGGTTTTTTTTTTTTTTTGCGGTACGCGGGCCTCTCACCGTTGTGGCCTCTCCCGCTGAGGAGCACAGGCTCCGGACGCGCAGGCCCAGCGGCCATGGCTCACGGGCCCAGCCACTCCGCGGCATGTGGGATCTTCCCGGACCAGGGCACAAACCCGTGTCCCCTGCATCGGCAGGCGGACTCTCAACCACTGCGCCACCAGGGAAGCCCCCGGGAAGCCCCCTGTTACAGCGCTTTTGATCTCTAGCATTTCTTTGTGGTTCTTTCTTAGAATTTCCATCTATCCGCACACTGTCTACTTTATCCATTTAGAGCCCTTAGCAACTTAGTCATAGTTGTTTTAAATTCCTGGTCTGGTAATTCCAACATCCCTGCTGTATCTGGTTCCAATGGTTGCTCTGTTTCTGTTTCTTCAAATTGTGAGTTTTGATGTATTATTAATTATTATGTCAGTATTTTACAGATGCCCTTTATCAAATTAAGGTAGTTCTTTTGCATTCTGAGTTTTCTGAAGTTTTTATTATGAATGTGTGTTGAAATTTGTTAAATATTTTTTTCTCTGTTGAGAGGATCAATTAAAAAAAACCCAGAAATTGTGTGTTTTGTCTTTTAGTATGCCTTGAAATTTTTTCTTGAAATCTGGACATGATGTATGAGGTGAAAGGAACTCTGATAAATAGGACTTCAGTGGTATGCTGGTAAGGTGTTGGGGGAGGGGAGGCATTCTACAGTCCTATGATTAGGTCTCAGTCTTTTAGTGAGCCTATGCCTCTGGACTGTGAACCTCACAAGTGTTTCTCAGTTTTTTCTTCCCCCTTAGGTGGGACAGGATGGCTAGAGGGGGCTGGAGTTGAGTAGTTCCCTTCCCTCAGGTCAGTTAGGCTCCACTAAAAACCCCAGTAGGTTAGGCTCTGGTTAACTAGTCTCTCTTGAGGGTAGACCTTGTTAAGAAAAACAGGGTGCTCCGGTGTATTTCAAAATGGTTCCTTTTCCCCTCCGCCTGTTGGAAGCACAAGGGGATTTTTCTCGGATATTTATTGTGCGAACCTGGTCGAACTCCTGGAGGTAAAACTCATAAAATGTGGACACTCACTGATGACTAGGTCCCCCTGGAGTATGTTATCTCTCAGATTTGTCTATACTGAGCCTCCGGCAATTTGTCGATTACAGTTCAGGATTTCCTGCCCCAGCACCACTTCCCTCAGTGGTTTCTGCTCTAGTAAATTGTAATTCAGTCAGTCTCTTCAATTTGGGAGCAGCGGTGTGCCCTGTGATCTCACTTTTCTTATGAATCTAAGAAGTTGTTGATTTTTTAGTTTGTTTAGCTTTTTACTTATTGTTAGGATTCAGTGGTGACTTCCAAGCTTCTTACATGCCAGACCAGAACTAGAAGTCTTTTTTTAAAAGTGGGTATGCACACACACACACACACACACACACACACACACACATATCACTTGTATGCTGATGGGATGCTGCAGAGAAATGGATGTGCAAGAGAGGAGAGGATAATTACAGGTCGAAACCCTTGAGTAAGCTATTTCAATTGGAGAGATGCGAACAAGTTGCCTTTGGCTGGGCAATTCAATTGATCAATGCAAATTGTAGGGCAGAAAATAACATGTTTAGCCTTCCATTGTGACCAGCAGTTACCCACATCTCACTCCACCAGGCCAAAGCACAGTTTGCTCACTTGAGGGACTGGACTAGCTCTTAAGTGGCTTATGCAGAACTATCAGCTTAAAAGTTGCCTACTGAACAGCAATGGAGACCAGGCATATCAGAGGTGAGCAGCTGCCCTGATCAACTCTGGAGCGTGTGTGAACACACTCCCAGAAATACTTTGGGGAGAAGGGAGCAGACCTGGAAAGGATTTGGGAGCCCTGCAAATGTGGGTGATCAAGGGAGCTAGTGTCATTTGGGCAGTGATGTAAATGTGACTTCATTTGTACCCAGAGACTGATGAGGCTCTGGTCAAGTACACTTAGGTTAGTGCTTCTTAAACTTTAGCATGAGAAACCTGAAAAACTAGTTAAAACGCTGGGCCTCACCCCCAGAGATTGTGATTCAGTAGGTCTGGGGTAGAGCCTGAGATTCTGCATTTCTAACAAGCTTCCCAGGTTCTGCTGGTGCTGCCGGTCTTGATAGAAGGCTGGCCTGGAAGCAGTGGGGCCATAAAGAAGCACTGATCCTGTCTCCATGTGGCAGGGGGTAGTCAGGAAAATCTTCATAGGAAGAGTATGTGAGCTGCAAAGATGCATAAGGGTCGGGCATGCCAATCACGGGAGAGGGAGGGCGCTTCTCATGGTGGTGTCAGCTGAAACTAAATTGATCACGTGGCGATTGACGTTGATTGTTAACACAACTGTAATGAACACATCCGCTTTGCTGTGGAGCATTGCAAAGGAAACACTGATGTTAGAGGATGCAGTCTTAATGGATGTGTTAGTTTTACTAAATAAATATGATAGGAAAAGATTTGGATAACACTTGGCTATTATTGGACTGTGAATTTAGATTATGGGAATCCTAATTCATTAATAAAGGAGCAAAGGAGGAGGGACACGAGTGTGTTTCATTTCCTACCATAAACTATAATAAAATTTTAATAAATACTTTAGATAAATATCCCCTGGCCCCCCTCCCCCTGAGAATACCTTTGCTTATTTAATAGCTGTAGGCTCTACCCATCCAATAAAAAGAGAATTTTTTACTGTACCTCTCTATAGATTGACATTCTTTAGTTTGGTTTAGTTTTGTTTCGTTTTTAAATTAAGCAAAGGCCAACAGTGTTATCAGTCTCTCTGGAGGTTTGCACAGATGAAGAGTGTTCATGTTGAAACTTCACAGTTGACTTGTAGTTATCTCATTATAAATCAGAACATTGTTTTTGTTAAATGCAAGTTGATTTTTTTAAATAAAATTCACCCTTTTATTTTAAAATTTATTTATTTTTTAAATAAATAAATAAATATTTATTTATTTATTTATTTATTTAGGCTGTGACGGGTCTTAGTTGCAGCACTCAGGATCTTCGTTGCGGCACGTGGGATCTTTCAGTTGCCACATGCAGACTCTAAGTTGTGGCATGCATGCGGGATCTAGTTCCCCAACCAGGGATCAAACCCGGGCCCCCCTGCATTGGGAGCATGGATTCTTATCCACTGGACCACCAGGGAAGTCCCCAAGTTGATTTTTAAATGTCTTCTAATATTTCTTTAAAATGGATTTCATAAAGTAGTGGTGCTGCATTATAAATCATGTATAGATTTTAAACTTTGATTGGTTCTGCCAAGTTGCCCTATAGAAATGTTGAACTCACAACACCACTCACTACAACGGCGTGTGAGACTGCAGATTCCTCATATTTTTGTTAATACTAAGTGTTATTGACCTTTAAAGTGTTTGCCAATCTGATAGTTGAAAATGGTACTTCATTTTAATTTGTACTTCCCTAATAACTAAGGAAGAGAAGCTTCTGTTCATCACTTGACATTTCTTCCTCTTGGATTTGCTTCTTCATATCCTTTGTCAAGTTTTCTATTGACTTGCTTGTCTTTTCTTAAAGATTTGTAGAAGTTCTTTTTCTATTATAGATGGTAGTCATTTGTGATAAGTACTGCAAGTAGTTTATCTCAGTCTGCCCTTGGTCTTCAAACTTTATGTTGATTTTAGTCAAGCAGAAGTTTTTTGTGTGTCAATTGGGAAATCTTTCCCTTTATGTCTCCTGAGCTTTGTGGCATGCTTAGAAAGACCTTCCCCATCTCAGTATACTTATTGTGATATATTTCCCATATATATGTTTCTATATATTCTTTTTTGTAGTTTAATTTTTATGTTTCTATCTTTAACTCTTATGAGACTTACTTTTGCATAAAACATGAGAAACAATTGGAGTGAGGGGAATTCAGAGCTCAGTTTTCAACATATGATGTTTGTGGTGCCTCTTAGGGGAGAGGGCTGGGCTGGAGATGTAACTTTGTGAGTCATTGTACATGGAAGATATTTATGACTCTAAGGCTGGGATCATCAAATGAGAGGTTATAGCATCAGAGGAGAGAGGCCAGAACTAATCAATCCCTGAGGTAACCCAAAGTTGAGAAGTTGAGCAAAGGAGATTGGGAAGAAAGAGGCAGCAAAGTCAGAGAAAAACAGGAGAGAGCGGTGCCATGGAAGCCCAGAGGAGGTTGTTTGAAGAACAGAAGAAAGTGATCAACCCTGCTAAACACCTCTAAGAGGTCGAGTAAGACAAGGACAGAGAGATGTCATTGGATTTAGTAACGTTGAGGTGATTGGTGACCTTGACAAGAGCAGATACGTTGGAGGGGTGAGCATGGACGCCCTCCTGGACTGGGTTTAGGTGGGAAAGGAAAGGTGAGATGTAGAGATGATGACCAACCACGGACCACAAGTTCAAGAAGTGTTGCTGCGAAGGGGAAGAAAGGAATGGAAATGGAGTTTGTTGGGATAATGATGGAAATGATCCAGTAGAGATTGAGAAGTTGAAGTGGGAGAGAAAGGGGATAACTGAGCTTTAAGATATGCCTCTAAGTTAATTCATTTCCAAATGAATAGCCAATTGTCTTGATACCATCAAATGATTCATCCACCTGTTTCCTACTGATTTGAAACCTATAAAAATATGAAATACTCATTTGTTGTCCATAGTCTGTCCTACTGATCTTCCATGACTTGGCTTCCAAGCTACTAAGACCATTTTCAAGTTATGCCCATTGCGATTGACCTGTTTTATTTCAGCAATTGTTTCCCATTTGTAACTCTGTCTTATTCTCTGACTACTTCTTCTTAGCAGACTAATTTTGTTCTAGGGATGCAATATTCTCTTAGACATCTCTCAAGGTATAAGGTAGAATTTTAAAAACATCTTCCACACTAACTTTTCCCTCAGAAATCAGTGGTTTTCTTGTTCATCCTAGTGTTTCTCCATTGTGCTGTTGATTTTCCTGAAATGTCTGGTGACAAACCATTCATATGAAGGACTTGGCTACATTTTGGTAACCTGGTTGGAGTCCTCAGCAGGTGTGAATCACTATTCACCTGACAGGTTTTCTCTCGGAACGTGGCAGAGCTGTGTGGGTGAATGGTTAGGATGTGCCAACGGGAGGGTTCCCATTTATGAAGCATGGATGGGGAACAGGTGGCAGTCAGAGGTGGGGAAAGTGTCTTATCGGGTGTATCGTGGTTTAGAGGATTTAACTGCTGTGCCAACATGTCCTTTGTCTCCATATCCTTATGGTGGTCCCCAAATTACCTGGACACACCTCACTTCTCTCTCCAACCACAGAGTCGATCCTGGGCTCCCTTTCTGCACACAAGAAGGGCTTTATTTAGAAAGCTGCTCTCACTGGCTATGGCCAGGGCTGAACACTACAGCAAGACACTGTGCGCAGAGTTGGAGAATGGCCCAGCTGCTTTGGCAGACCTTTAACTTCTCTACTTTCTGTTCCATGACTCACTCTAGCTCCTAGCCCCTGAGAATTCTGAGTTTTTCTGGGGCTCTATTTGGAGGATTCATAATTATTTCTCCAATATCCTTCTCCTATTCCTGTGTGAGCAGGATGTGGGTTCCACAGTATAATTTCTAGAAATATCCTATTGTTTCTGAAAGGTCACACAACGGTGGTTTAGCGTACAGACTCTAGAGTCGGACTGCCTGGGTTGGACAAACTCTTAACCTCTCTGTGGCTCTGTTTACTCATTTTTTAAATTGGATAATAATAGTGCCTACCTTGTAGAATTACTTAGGTGGTTTAATACATGTAAATTGTTTAGTGCAGTAGCTGGCCCACCGGAAGTGCTGAATAACTATTAGCCATTATATTTATCTGGTCTGAAGGTGATACCTTTTCGGGCTTTCTAACACGGCTCTGGATTTTTTTTCTTCTTATTTGTATATTTCTTTGGGCATTTTAGTGGGATTTGGGAGGGAAGATGAGATTAAATACATTGCCTAGGTCCATCACCTTGAACTGGAAGTGAGCACTGCATTTGAAAACAATAAAAAGTAAACATTTCAGGTTGTTAATTTTCTACCATTTTGAATTTCACATTCTCTTGATTTACTTAGAATAAGCACAGCTGTTAAGAAATCCTAGCGCTCATCTAATAGAGCACTCTTCCTTTAAAAATGGGCAAAAAAAAGAGGGCTTCCCTGGTGGCGCAGTGGTTGAGAGTCCGCCTGCCGATGCAGGGGACACGGGTTCGTGCCCCGGTCCGGGAAGATCCCACATGCCGTGGAGCGGCTGGGCCCGTGAGCCATGGTCGCTGGGCAAAGAAATGAGAACTTCCCCAAGGCTGTGAATCTATTTAGGGGAAGATCCTATATAAAAGTCAGGATCTCTTGCCTCCTAGTCCAATTCTCCTCCCACTGAAAATAAGTAGATAAATATCTACCATAGGTACCAAGGTTATAAACTTTGTCTGTCTGGGACCATCCTATGCCCCTTCCCTCCTCTTACAACAAAACAGTCTCTCCTTGTATTTAAAGCCCATCTTTCTACCTGGACTTTGATCCCATCCTCTCCTCTTGCTTTCTCCAATATTTTATATTATTAACAATACCTTCTTTTTGTAGTATATTCAGTCTCTTGCTCTGAACTGGATCCTTTCCATTGGCCTTTAATCATGTTGAAATCTATCCCTTCAAGGAAAAGGAGCAACGAAGTCAGTCAATGGCTCATACTTTCACTCCCAGATTCTGCTCAATCTTTCCACTCTCTTTCACCTCCAAACTCTTGCAAAGTCCTTCTCACATTGTCCATAGTTTCCTCTTCTCCCATCCCACTGGAGTCTGCCTCTGGCCTCATCACTCCAGCAAACATCTCTCACTAAAGTCAGTTATGACTTGCACGCTACTAAATCCAACAGAAATTTTTCAGGCATCAGATTCTCCCACTTCTCAGCAGCATTTGACCCAGGTGATGGGTTCCACCATCTTGAAACATGCTCTTCTTTGGGCTGTAGGGTCCTGACACCCTCCGGATGTTTATCCTTCCTCCTTTGCCATTCTTTCTCAGTAATGTCTGCTGGCTCATTGCTTCCACCTGGCCGGTAAATGTTGCAGTTACACGGGCAGGTCTTTGTTCTTCCCCCCTCCCCCCCTTATTTTTTAGAGTGGTTTAGTTGTTTTTTATGTCTCACTCTCTACTCTCCCTGGGTGAGTTAGAGACCAAGGCTTCAATGACCGTCTACATAACATCGGCTTCCAAGTTTATAGCTCCAACTCAGACCTCTCTCCCTACTGACTACTATCATCCCTTCTTAGATAGCTCAAAGATTCCTCAAAATCAACATGTTCAGACAGAAATCTTTATTTCCTCTCGTAAAGAAGACACACCTGCGATGTTTCATAGCTCAGTGAAAGGCATCTAATCAATCAGGTTATGCAACCCGCAAACCTAGGAGTTATCCTTGAGGCCCCTCATTCCCTATATCCAATTTGGTATCAAATCTGTCGATTTTATTTTCTAAATACTACATCTTGAGTCCATCCACTTCTCTCTGCTTCCACCGCAACGCCCAGATGCAGCTACCATCATCTCTCCCCTAGACCACGCACGCAGCCTTCCAACTGGTCTATTCACGGCCATGTGCTCCTCCATCCTTTCTCTATACAGCGGTCAGACAGAGGTTTACAAAATGCGTATCTGGGGATTTCCCTGGCAGTCTAGTCGTTAGGATTCTGCGCTCATACAGTCGAGGGTGCAGGTTCGATCCCTGGTTGAGGAATTAAGATTGTGCAAGCCGTGGGGTATATAAAATATAAATTAAAAAAGAAAACAAATGCATACCGGATTATGTCACTCCCTCCCCTTCCCCACTCTCCTCAACACACATCTCCATAAAACCTTTAAATAGCTTCCTCTTCTTCTGCTGCTTAGGAAAGAGACAAAATTCTTCAGTAGGGCCTGCAAAACCCTTCCTGCTCCGGCCCCTGCTTACCTTCCCAGCTCACCTTGCACCACGCTCTCTCCCACTGTCTCCATTCCTTTTCCCTATGACTCATATTTCCCAGGCCCCTCCTGCCATAGGACTGCTGCACATGCTGTTTCCTCCGCTTGGACCAGTCATCCCTCCCCTCTTTGCGTGGTTAACTCCTTCTCAGCCTCTTGGATCTCAGCTGGAGCATTATTTGCACAAGGAAGACAACCCTACCTTTGCTGATGAAGTCAGGCTTCCTTATCACAGGCTCTCCTGCGCCAGATATTGATCCATTACCATTGCGGTTGTCTACTTGTGTCGATGCCTGAATAATTTCTGTCCCTCCACTACTCATTCATTCACTCAACAAATATTTATTGAGCCCCTACTGTATACCAGGCATGATTTTAGAAGGGGCAACCAACTGTAAACAAATAAATATGCAATATGGCATCCAGAGGTGAAGAGTGCTGTGAGGAAATAGGACGTGGGGTAAGAGGACAGAGAGTGAGAGACGCTGCTGATGTGGATAGGATGATGAAGGAAGGCTTCTCGGAAGAAGTGACTGAGCCCAGGTTTAAATGAAGGGGAGGGCAAGCCAGGAGGGTGTCGGGGGCGTGAGCATCCGGGGAGAGAAAACAGTCAGTGTGAAGACGGCAGGGGGTTTAACCTGTTCAAGGACCAGTCAGGAGTGAGTGGGGCTGGAGTGGAGCGAAGGGGACGGTGGTAAGAGATGAGGACAGACAGCAAGAGGGGGGGGCGGGTTACAGGCCAGGAACAAACACCACTGGAAGATTTTCAACAAGGAGTGACAGGATTCGATGCATGTCCTCAAACGATCACTCTGGCTGTCTTGGGGTGAAGGATTAGAAAGGGCAAAGGGTGGAAGTACTGAGCCAGTTAGGAGGCTGTGGTCCCGGGGAGAAATGATGGGGGTTTGGACGAGGGTGAGCAAGGTGGAGGTGGCGAGAAAGGATGGAAACCATCAACAGGTTTCCTTCTCACTTAGAGGAAAAGCCCACAACCTAAGCGTGGCCGGGGATACTGTCTGTGCAGTGGCCCCATCTCTCCTCCCTCCACCTCTCCAGCCGCACTGGCCACCTCGTCCTTCTGTGAACAAGCCAGGTGTGAACCCACGTTTTGTATTAGATGTTCCCTCAGATATCAGGAAAGCAGGTATCAACATGGTTTCCCCCACACCCCCCACCACCGGGTTCTGATAAAACGTCACCTTATCAGAAAATTCTCTCATGACCGCCTTGGATAAATGAGACGCTTCCTATTCCCTGTCTCTGCTTCATTTTCCTGATTAATTTCGCCTTGTCGTGCTTACTGCCATCTGACAAGTCCATAGAACGTACAAACATAAAACGTGTGTGTATTTATTCCAGGAAGGCAGAGATTTGGTCTGTTTTGTTCACTATGGAACAGAACTCCCAGAACAGTGCCTGGCATATAGTAGGTGTTTAATAAATATCTGTTAAATTCATATGATTGAAACAGAGAATGGGAGAAGCAAAGAACGGCTCCAGGCTTTGGCGTCTGAATGATGGTGCCACTTACTGAGGTACTATTGAAGATTTTTCAGAACGAGGACTGGGACTCCTTTGCGCCAAACCTGCAGCTGGAGTCCTGAACCGCTTCATCTCTTGCCGGTCTGGAGAAGTCCTCAATCCCTCTGGGCCCATGGAAGCCTGAGAAAGTCCAGAATCCTAGGGGGCTGGGCTCCCCTTCTCTTCCTAAGGGGAGAGAGGAAGAAACTAGAGACCAGCCAAAGTTTCTCTGGGTTCCAGAGACTGAAAGTCACATCACTTGGATCCCAGCCCCACCACTGAGGCTTCAGACATTACTACTCTGTGTGTGGTTTCCGGGCAAACAATTGGCCGCCCACTTTAAGAGACAATATCGCTAAGTGCTTTTTTTTTAATGCAAAAAGAAAGAAATAAAAAAAAAAAGAACTACCTATTTTCCTCATTCCTGCAGGTGCCCAACCCGATTGACTTGTTGGAGTACATTTTCTGCATTCTTAATAGATAGCTAGCAGGAAATGCCTCGTTTAGGCTCTGCTAGAAGGGTAGAAAGTAGCAAGGGGAGGGCACAAGATCGCCAGGCCCTGCTCGGGCCAGCACTGAGCTGCTGTAAAACGGGCCAGGCGGCTCCGGCCATCAAAAGGTACGTTTGCCTGGCCATAGCATCTTCCTGTGTCTCCGCCGATGGTCGAGAATTAAGGTAAGAGAAGGTGGGGACTTTGGGGGGAGGCAGGAGGGCCGGGAATTCAACTGGGAAGGAATCGGGGCTGGGGGCAGGGTGGTGGTGGAGGGCATCACATGCTTTGTTCAGTGAGATACAGTCCGGTCCCTTTGGGGTTTTTGTTCCAAGTGATCACCTCTTTGACTCCCCATCCCACCGCCGGGGTGCTGGGTACCATTTCGCAGAAGGCTGGTAAGCACGTCAAGGTAGGCAGCCTGCTAGAAGTCAGGTCAAACCGTTCCTCTTGGATTCCACGTTAAAATATTTGTGCAGAAGACCGGGCAGTATTTTGATGCCTACTTGGTGTCTTGATCTTTTGTGCGTTGGGGAAACTGCAAGGTACAGTGGACTTTTGCAGTTCGGCTGTTCCAACGGCACAGCTGGCAAAGCTTGGCCGAGGCCGAGGGTTTTGTCAGCAAGAGACTTTCGCTACAAAGCCAGGCGTCGATACAGAAACATCTTGGCTAGGAAAGTCCCACCCTTTCTCCTGCCTCGTTGACCTCTGCTTAGTTCCAGCTTTGCGGCCCCCCTTCTCCTAAGTCAGACCCACCCCACCAATTCACTCCCGAATAAAGAAGAGAGCTCTCAAGGAGGCTTCGTGTGGGGATGAAAGAATTAAACCAGATAACAGTTCTCAGAATTTGAATAGCCCGCAAATACAGATCCTCTCCCCTGAGGTCTGAGTACAGTCCGGAGAACTGCTTGTCAGCTGGATCCGGAGACGTAACCCAGGGCTTTCCTTCCGAGTAGGTGTCATGTGTTTGGTGAGGAAAAGAGAGGGGCACGGGTAGGTCTTGGGGTTTATTCAGGATCGCCAGTTGTGTAAGGTCTGGGCCCCCCGGGTGAGGGCGCTGAGACGGTGCTCTGACCTGCTCTATGGCTACGGGGGCTGGAAGCGTGCTTCACCGCCCTGATGTCCCAAGGGTCCAGCCGGCTCTTTTCGTGGCTTCAGGGAGACTTAGCAAAGAGAGGTGGCAGGCCGGGTCAAGCCTGAGCTAGAGAAGCGGCCACTGACGAGAGGGTAAGAGGGCAAAACCCACAGAGGCGCCAGGCGGCCCTCGCCGGTACAGGCTTCCAGAAGACGTGTGCAAGCGCGCATGGGCCGCCTGCCTGCATGCCCGACGGGGAGCCAGGGAGCTGGGTTAGGGTCCTGGCGCGAGTCCCGTGGAGGGGAACAGACGGTTAGCCCCACCAGGTAGTTAGAAAGGGATGGTGAGAAAAGGCCACACACTGAAGTCAGGGAGACCTGAGTTCAAACCCCAGCTCTGCCACCACCGAGCTGCGTGGCCTGGGCCCTCGATTTCCCTTCTCTAAGCCTGAATTTGCTCATCTATAAAATGGGGACAAGCATACCTACTTTGAAGGTTGTAAAGATTGGAGAAAGTATATCTGTAGCTTCCGACACAGAGTAGGTCTCCTGTAAACTGCCGCTTTAGAACAAGGGCTGCGTCCACATTTATCATTACTTCGTCATTCACAGCACTGTCGCTTTATTTGTTTATTTGCTATTTTTTGGAAATATGTTTGACATATAACATTCTGTAGATTTAAGGTGTACAACATGCTAATGTGATACATTTATATACTGTCATATGATTGCCATCGTAGCTATAATTAGCACCTCTATCATGATGCATAATTATCCTTTCTTGTTAGTGGCTGAAATAATTGAGTTCCAGTCTCTTAGAAAGTTTGATGATTATAATACAATATTGTTGTTTACTTTCACTGCACTGTGCAGTAGAGCCCTAGGGCTTATTCACTACTCGTGGCATGTTTGTTTCCTTAAACAACATTGGTCCTGCCCCCCATGCCCGGGAACGACCATTTTATTCTCTATTTTTACAAGTTTGCCTCTTGAAAACTCCACATGTAAGTGAGATCACACAGTACTTGTCTTCGACTTACCGCGTAACGTGTCCAAGAGTTACACCTTTGCTTTATTTCTGTGAGTCCAAGTATCTGACGATAATATGTGCTTTTTCACTGAGGAATAATTTGCCTTCGGTGGAATGCACAGATCTGAAGTGTACAATTTGATGAGTTTTGACAAATGTCTACATCCACGTGTAACCTTCACCCTCTTCAGGATGTAAGACATTTTCAACACTCCTACGAGTTCCCTCTCACCCCTTTCCAAGCCCCACTCCACAGGTGACCGTTGTTCTGACTTTTATCACCATAGATTATTTGTGCCGGTTTCATGTAAGTGGAATCATACACTGTGTGGTCTTTTGCGTCTGGCTTTTTTCACTCAGCTTAATGTTTTGGTAAGGGATCCACCCATGCTGTTGGGTGGATCGGTAGTCTGTGCCTTTGTATGGCTGACGAACATTCCATTGTATGAAAGTGTCACAGCTAGTTTATTTATTCACCTGGTGATGGACACTTGTGTTGTTTCCACTTTTCGGCTATTATAAATAAAGCCGCTGAGAACATGTAGAAGTCTCTGTGCAGATATCTGTTTTCATTTCTCTTGGTTATATGTACCTAGAAGTGGGATTGCTGGGTCATATGCTAAGTGTACGTTTAACTTTAGAAGAAAACGCCAGTTTTTCAAAGTGGTTGTTCCCACGTATTTTGAAATAAGGATACAGTGGATTCATTTTTCAGGTAGTACCTGTGATGCTTACTTAGCACGGCTGTCACCCAGGGGAAACAGATAGACGAGCTCCATCTGAGGCTTCTGGAGACCAGAGAATCCAGCTGTGCCTGAGGCTAGGATTCCGAACGGAGAACTTTTAAGTAAGGGTCCTCTGCTCACTGCCAGATTCCCTCCTAATGTTTCATCATAACCTGTTGGCACTTCTGGCAGGACCATAAAAGAACAGGCTGCAGAATTCATACACCCCAACGTCTTCATTTTACCCTAGAGGAATCTGAAGCCCAGAGAGGCCCTGTGATTTCCCCCAAAGGCACACACCCAGCCAAGGGCAAGCCCAGGTCCTCTGACCTCTAACTGGTGTGATTTCCTTGCATTGCGTCTTCACTGCATGAAATGGCATTTCATCACTCAGCCCATTGTTTACTTAGTGTTAGGTGCTAGAGATAAAGAAATGAATAAGAAATGGCCCCCATCCTCGAGGATCTCAGAGACTAGAGAGGGAGAAGAGCTATTAAACTCTAGTCATTTGCATTATATGCATCAGAATGAATAGATTCAAGGTGTCTTTAGCCAGAGCACGGGGCAAGTCGGATTGGATGGCCAGAGGTGACGAAGCACCCAGACTGGCTGGTTACTTCCCTGGTAAAGGAAGGCCACGGCCTGTCTACAGTGCCCACTGTGTGCCGGTCCCCGCCTGGGTGCAAAAGGACAGCCTCTGCCCTCAAGGAGCTCACAGGTAGAATCCAATGATGGAGGCCAAGTTTAAGGCAATTTAGCCAACGGCTGTTGAGCATTTGTTCAATATTAAGCTAGACACCAGGCACCGTTCTAGGCGCAGAGGAAGCGTGGTGAACAGAGTGCTTTTCCCCAGTGTCGCCACAAAATATTAGTGTGAAAAGTGTTCTCTGCATTTGCTTTAGAGTATGTCTGTCTGGGAGTTCCCTGGTGGCCTAGTGGTTAGGATTCCGGGCTTTCACTGCCGTGGCCCGGGTTCAGTCCTTGATTAGGGAACTGAGATCCTGCAAGCCATGCGGCGCGAACAACAACAAAAAAAAGAATATGGGATTCAGAGTCAATTGGACCTGGATTTAAAACTCTGACATCTTCTAAATGACTCTGGGCAGAGTATATCTGTCTGGAGGCCTCAGAACTGGTGTTGTTTGTAATTGCTAGTTTCTAAGATGGGGTGGGTGCAGGACCCCATTGAACACAGATTATGGCTTCAGGGGGGAGGGAGAATTGGATGTGTTTGACGCTCCTGCATGCAAGTCGCCAAGGTGGAAAGCAGTGCTTATTAGGGAACCTGAAATTGTCAGTACCCACTGGATTGCTTAGACAAGCTCTACTGGGGTACTCGTGCCCTTGTTCAGGGGAATCTACATGTGGTTTTCGGGGGAGGCAGGCACTTCCCCAGAAGGCAAGTTACTCCACTCTTTGGCCTCAGTGTCCCCTCCCTCCCCCTTTCTTTTCTTCCTCCCTTCCTTCCTTCCTCCCTCCCTCCCTCCCTTCCTTCCTTCCTTTCCTCTCTCTCTCTCTCTCCCTCCCTCCCTCCCTCCCTGTCTCTTTCTTTTTCATTTCCTTCCCTCTCTCTTTCTTTTCTTCCTCCCTTCCTTCCTTCCTCCCTCCCTCCCTCCCTTCCTTCCTTCCTTTCCTCTCTCTCTCTCTCTCCCTCCCTCCCTCCCTCCCTGTCTCTTTCTTTTTCATTTCCTGACGCTCTTTTAATCATGCTCCCAGACAATCTTTTTCACTTCAGGACTTGGTAGAGCTCTGTCTTGTTTCCTGAACACTACTCAGCAGCTGCGCAGCTCCCCATGGCTCCAGTGAGAGACCCTGAACCTTAGGAGCAAACTGCTCGCCCTCAAGGATGCTGCTTCTCCAACCTACAGCCAAGCCGCTTGGAAAAAGAGTACCAGTGACATTTTGCGTTTGCTCCGCAGCTCTCCCCTGTGTCGCGATGGAAGAAGTGAGGAAGACCGTCGTTCAGATGCAGAGCCCTATCAAGACTGAATGGAATTCCCGCTGTGTCCTTTTCACCTATTTCCAAGGGGACATTAGCAGCGTAGTGGACGAACACTTCTCCAGAGCTCTGGGCAATGTCAAGAGCCCCCAGGGACTCAGCCCTTCCAGCCAGAGCGGAGATGTGATCCTGAGGAATGGTGAGCATGTCGGGAGGGTGGGGCTGGAATTACCTATGGGGCTATCACGGAAAGACCAGTTCTGATGCCCTCAGTGCTCTTAGACGTGTGTATATTTGCTGAAGGCAAGTCACACTGTCTAGCGAGAAGCCACACCCTTTTCTCAGAAGTTTCACAGGAAAATGGACACTGTTTAGGGAATTCCCTGATGGTCCAGTGGTTACGACTCTGTGCTTCCACTGCAGGGGACACGGGTTCCATCCCTGGTCGGGGAACTGAGATCCCTGTAAGCCGCGTGGCACGGCCAAAAAGAAAAAAAAAAAAAAAAAAAGGACGCTGTTTAATCAAATTGATATACCTATTTCCTTATGTCCTCAGTTGTGTTAAATGCTGGGCTCACTACTCAGTATACAATAAGAGCACCACAGTTGTTCATTATTAGCACCATTTTCTGTACTATTATTATTACTACTACTACCTGTGATAAGAGCATGCGTGTGCCCCGCATGTACACCCAGCCTCCTCTCAATTAATAGTGGGTGCTCTGGGGAGCAGGGCGGGGCCGGAGGGAGGCAAACGAACTGTCCGGTGGCAGCATCAGGGGTGTCTATTGCACAAGCTATTGGGTAATTTTTTTAAATAATAAGCATTCTTTCTTCTCAAAACACATTTCAAGACAGCTATGTCAAAAGGTGCCGCGCTCACGTGCTGAATGCCCGGCTCCCATTGGAGGACGGGCATGCCTCCAAGTGGGGCCTCTGCTTTCAGACGCCAACACCCTGGCTGGCCAGACTCTTTCGGTCTGGACAGGGAGTGGGTGTATTAGCCAATATAGCTTTTCAGAATTTGCTCCCCTCCTAGAAATAACTTTTCCAGTCAGGTGACATGATTTTCTCAGAGACTCTTGGGACTTCAGGAAACATGTGGGAGGGGGCGTAGCAGCAGCAGGTACTAAGGGAAACACTGGGCGCCAGGGGCTGGGGGGGGAGCGGGGAGGTGTGCCGAGTACTTTAGAGCAGGAGCAGGAATGGCTGCTCTTGAGTCGTCTGGGGAATTGACATGCGGTAAAGTGGGATTCAGAGGATCTAACTGGCTCCTGGGAAGGGTCAAAACCCCAGGCTCGGGCTTCCCTGGTGGCGCAGTGGTTGCGCGTCCGCCTGCCGGTGCAGGGGACGCGGGTT
>NC_041234.1:107081857-107145952 GCF_002837175.3 Physeter macrocephalus
CCTGCCGGTGCAGGGGACGCGGGTTCGCGCCCCGGTCCGGGAGGATCCCGCGTGCCGCGGGGCGGCTGGGCCCGTGAGCCGTGGCCGCTGGGCCTGCGCGTCCGGAGCCCGTGCTCCGCAGCGGGAGGGGCCACGACAGTGAGAGCCCCGCGTACCGCAAAAAAATTAAAAAACAAACAAACAAACAACAAAACAAAAAACCCCAGGCTCTTCATGCCTAGACAAGTCTGCCCACTTTGGGTATTTGACTCTGGGTTAGTTCTGAACGCTTTGGCTTGGATATATTGCAACCCCTTCTCTGTCAGCACCAGCAGTTCATAGTCCCTCACTTTTTCTATCCTGCTCGCCTTGTAAACCCAACCTGAGATAAAACCAACTCTTGGCTTATTGTCACATTTCTTTGCTTCGTTTTGCAGCAAGACTCATAACTGGTGTCCATGGACTGTCCGTCCTCTTCCTCTCCTCTCCTGCTCTCGTGAATCTACTCCACTCTGTTTTTCATCCTCATCTCTCCTTGAAACCACTCTTATCCAGGCTAGCCAGGGACCTCCACTTTCCAAAGCCAAATGTTCCTTCTCTGTCCTCATCTTAGCTGAGCCATCAGCAGCGTTTGCTGCAGTCGATTGCTCTCTCCTGCTGCACATACCTCCTTCACTTGGATTCCATAATGTCACACCCTCATGCTTTTCCTCCTGGCTTCCTGGTTACCCTCCATCTCAGTCTCCTTTGCTGGACGTCCCCTCCTCTTCAGCGCTTCAACTCCTAAACATTTGAGGGCCCCAGAACTCTGATCTCAGACAATTTCTCTCTCTACACTCACTCCCTAGGGGATCTCTTCCAGTCTCTTGGTGTTAAATACCATCTATATAAATACCGTCTATGTGCTGATCAATCCCAAATGCGTATCTCTAGCCCAGACTGGATTTCAGATCTATCTACACAGCCCTCTCTACTTGATACCTTCACTTCACGTGCTAATAGGAATCTCAAACCAAACAGATCCCAAGCTGAACTCATAGTCTCCCCGTCACCCTGCTCCGTCCAAAAGTGGCAGCTGCATCCTTCCAACTAATTGGAGTCATATTTAACTGCTCTCTATCTCATATCCCACATCCAATCCTTCGAACAATTCTGTAAGTTCTACCTTCAAAATATATCCGAGCTCCGACCACGTGTCCTCACCTCCACTGCTGTCCCCTTGGTCTGCGAAACCGTCTCCACGCCCCGCCCCGGAATTTTGCAACAGCCTCCTCAGCGGTCTCCCTGCTGCTGCCCTTGCCCCGCTTCAGTCTATACCGTTAAACTGAAAGTCGTACCGTATGACTTTTCTGTTTGAAATCCTCCAGTAGCTTCTCATCTCACTTGGAATCAAATCCAAGGTCTTTAATGGGGACCTCCCTGGCCCGGGCCCCTGTCATCTTTCTGCTGTCATATCTTACCACTTCCCACCTCCCTCACTCCAGTGTAGCCTCCTTTCTCTTTGCAGAACGTGACAAGTGCAGCCCTGCCTCAGGCCCTTTGCACTTCCTCTCCCCTCTTCCTGAAATGCTCTTTCCCCAGATAACTGCATGACTTCCCCTTTCTTCATTCAAGTCTCCATTGCAATGTCATCTTTTCAGACTGGCCTTCCCTGAACAATCTATTTAAAAAATAGAAGTCCCCACCCTGTCACTCTCTGTCTTACCCTGTTTTATTTCTCTTAGCATTTGTCACCATGTGGCATATTATATATTTATGTGTTTCTTAGCTCTTCCTACCCCCTAGACTCTGAATTCTGTGGCAGCAGGGACTCAATCTGTTAACTGATGTTTTCCAAGTACCCAGCCTAATGTCTGACACATGGAAGGTGCTCAATAAATATTTCGTGGATGAATGAAATTGTGATTTTTAGAGCTCTTTTTTAAAAAAAAAATAATAAATTTATTTATTTACTTATGGCTGCATCAGGTCTTCGTTGCGGTGCGCGGGCTTCTCATGGCGGTGGCTTCTCTTGTTGTGGAGCACGGGCTGTAGGTGCGTGGGCTTCAGTAGTTGTGGCACATGGGCTCAATAGCTGTGGCACGCAGGCTTGGCTGCTCTGCGGCATGTGGGATCTTCCCGGACCAGGGCTCGAACCCGTGTCCCCTGCATCGGCAGGCCAATTCTTAACCACTGCGCCACCAGGGAAGCCCCCTGAAATTGTGACTTGGATCACAAGGTGTTGATTCTGTCAGTGATGGAGTCACTGCAGAGAGAGATTCATATGGTGTATGGCTTTAGAACCAGGCAGCCTGAGGCGGGGCCTGCTTCACCGTTGATTAGCCGTGTGACCTCAGGGCACAGCACTTCATCTTTCTGGGCCTCCGTTCCCTCATCTGTAAAACTGAGTATTATTGAACTAGAGGAGGAATCAATGAGATAACGCATGTCAAGGGGCACGTAGTAAATGCCATGTAGGTGGTAGTTACTTCTGCGGTGGTGGTGTGAAGGCTTGACGCGTGTTTTTGACTGGCTGCAGTGGGTGCGAGGGCCCACCTTCAAAACATCAGGATCAAAGCAGCAGGCCCCTCCCGCCAGCCCCCAAGTTGCCCAGGTGCTTCTGCTGGGCGGCTGCTGCCCTGTTTCTTCTGCCTTCTGACTTCACTCTGTATTCTGTGAAGCCCCTGCCCTCCAAGAGAACTTGGACATGGCCTTGTATCTTGCCCAAGCCAGCCTTCCCAGGCCAAACAGAGAGGCGGCTTTCTTCTCCACCTACCTTCTGGGTGGTTGCATCTTCCGCGTGAGAGTCTCACAGATCCCGGGACTGAGGATGTGTCTCCCTCGCAGCGCGTGGTAGGGGCTAGGCCGATGTTCGTTCGTCCGGCTGCTTGAACAAATGAAGGAGAAAGCCCGTATTCCTCAAGGCCCTCTCTTATCGGAGTCAGGAGTCAAGTTTCTCATAAGCTCTGCTGCCTCTGGGGAGGGTCCCCGGAAAGAAGGCGGGTCCCCAGTTCTTCTCACTGGAAGTGTTACATGAGATGCACGTAGCTTCGAAAATAGTGGGAAATCCATAAAGTGGTCCTTCATTACTGACCCTTAGCATCCTCTCAGCCTCTGCAGGCCAGCCCCAGGCTGCCTGGCCCTAGGGAGGCCCCAGCTAAGCCACACGGAGAACAGGCTTCCATTCATGGGCTCCCATGGCGGGCTCACCCACATTCTCAGGGTGCTCTGTCAGGCCAAATACGCAAAGCCCAAACACTGAGGCCTGTGTGGCTAGGAAATGCCGTTGAGTTTCCTGGCTGCTTTTCTCAAATCAAAGCTATTTTTTTATTTACTTAGGTATAATTTGTACTGGCCCTACTTGTAGAAAAGAAAACACAAGCTGAAAGTATCTTTGAATTCTCTCCCTTTCTAGAAGGACGTTGGGGATTTCTGAGTAGGTAACTCAAGAAGCTTCAGAAGTTACTATTTCTGGGGTCACGGTTCTGGTACACTACCACCCAGTATTCTTCCTGTCCCAGCCTCGAGCCCAGCCCTAGGCCTGGCAACATGCTCAAGGGCTGCTGAGAAGAACGTATACGTCCAACCTGAGCCCTCAGAGGTCTTTTATAGTCAGTCTCCTTCTCTTGCCCCCTCCAGAATCCAGTCGGGGTGGGGAAGAAACGCTGGGTTTCTTCCTTCCTTCCTTCCTTCCTTTCTTTCTTTTTTACTAAAAAAAATTTTTTTTTAATTGAAGTATAGTTGATTTACAATGTTGTATTAGTTTGAGGTGTACAGCAAAGTGATTCAGTTATACATATGTATGGATCTATTCTTTTTCAGATTCTTTTCCCTTATAGATTCTTACAAGATATTGAATATAGTTCATAGAGTTCCCTGTACGACACAGTGGGACTTTGTTGTTTATCTGTTTTATATGTGGAAGTGTGTATCTGTAAACCCCAAACTCCTAATTTGTCCCTCCCTCCCCTTTCCCCTTTGGTAACCATAAGTTTGTTTTCTGTGTCTGTGCGTCTCTTTCTGTTTTGTAAATAAGTTCATTTGTATCATTTTTTAGATTCTACATATAAGTGATATCATATGATATTTGTCTTTCTCTGTCTGACTTCACTTAGTAGGATAATCTGTAGGTCCATCCATGTTGCTGCAAAAGGCATTTCGTTCTTTTTTATGGCTGAGTAAGATTCCATTTGTGTGTGTGTGTGTGTGTATCTCCTTTAGCCATTCCTCTGTCTATGCACGTTTAGGTTGCTTCCATGTCTTGGGCTTCTGGTTTAGTGTGAATATCTATATGAGGTCTAGTCATGCTAGTTGTTTATGGCCCCTGTGAACCCTGATGACTTCGTGTCTTCCTTTCCAACGAGGGAGAGGACTCTGCACTAACTCACGGGGAGCCACGCTGGGTGCCAGGTGCTGTGCCTTAACTGCATTCACTTCAGTCCCTAAAATCCACTACAATTGATAAGGGTCAAAGCTGGGCAAACAGAATCTATGGTGTTAGGAGACAGGAGAGGGGTTACATTTGGAGGGGTTTGGTGATGGGAAAGGGGGCTGAGGAAGGCTTCTGGAGTGACCGTCATATTCTGTTCCTTGATCTGGGTGCTCATCACCCAGTTTGTGAAAAAATTCTCCCCCCAGCTGCACGCTTATACTTGTGCGTTTTCCTACACGCGTGCTGTACTTCACAAAACCGCTTTACAATGGGTATTAATATCCTCACTTTACAGAGGAGGAAACTGCAGCCCAGAGAGGGTAAGTGATGGGATGGGTCACACAGCCCAGTGAGTGATAGAGATTGAAGCCCAGGTCAGTCAGACTCCAGAATCAGTCTCTTGACTATTCCACTGTGTTGCCTTTTGTAGACCCTGACGACACCCCAGACAGAGAGTTAATGCCTAGTAGGACTCTCACTAATAATGTTTATAATGACTAATATTTATTGAGCACTTCCTGTGTGCCAGACCCTTTGCTAGGGGCTGTCACGTGAATTATCTTACTGAATCTTCAGACCAACCTATTGGTTAATTCTCACCATGCCCATTTTCCTGGTAAGGCAACTGAGGCTCAGAGAGGCAAATGACTTATCCAAGATTCCACAGCTAGTAAGGGGCAGCTGTTCACAACCAGATCATTTGATTCTAGATACTGAGCTCTTAGCCACTTTCAAAATACTAGTACACTTTCTATGTTTAATCTCCTATTTTCAGTTGGGAAAGGGAACCTGGATAATCAGCAAAAGACTCGGTAACCCAGGCAGGAGGCTGTGAAGGAGGGGGTGGGACTGAATAGGACCCCCCCCACCCCGAACTGGGTGCCCTGGAACAGGACTGTCCTCCACAAGCTGTCTCTCTGCCTCTGGTGTTATTTCAACCATCGGCTAATACAAAGAATAGCCTCTGTTTCTGGGATGAATGAATCAGAGACAAGTGCCACCAGCCAAGATGGCAGAGAGGGGAGAGTCAGTGTGTGCTCATCGGGCAGGTCAGAGTTGGGACCTTCGTGGGGCGAGATATGTGTGTGTGTTCAGAGGGATCTCGGCTTCAACTTGATCAGAAAGCAGCATTTATATTAAAGGTGGAGACAGGGGAGAAAGAAGGAAGAAAAGATGGGTGGAAGGTAATCAGGCAATTATTTCACAGCTGTGACAGGTTCACTGAGTCAAGTGGGTTCATAAGTTTTTACTTAACTAAATTTTTCTAATCACAAAAATAATGCGTCAAGTTTTGAAACTTTAGAAAACACATGCTAAGTTTTACAACCTAACATCATTTGGCACAGCATGGCTTGTAACTTGGTTTTTTAACCGACAATAAGCCGTATGTATCTTTATTGCCATTACATGTTCTACTACAACATCATTTTATGGCTCCTGAGTATCCTTTTTATAGATGTACCAAATCTATTAAAATTTTCAGACAGATTGTTGCCAGTCTTTCACTATATGTAAATATCACATTGAATATCCTTGTAGCTCAATTTTTGCAGGCATCATTGCTTATATTCTTAAAATAAATTGCTGTTAAGTAGAATGACTGCATCAGAGTCCACTCAAATTTTAGGGTTTCGATAGCTACTGACAAATTGCTCCCAGAAGTGTTATGCCCATCTTCCTCCCCCCTCCCCCACCATCCAGCCACGGGAGTGTGTGAAAGCGCAGGCTCGCTGCATTCTTGCAATTATGGGAGACAGAACCAGTGAATGAAGTATGAGTCTGAGAATCAGCCAGCTCTATACCTGCTAGCTATGTGTGGCCTTAGGCGAGTTAGTTTAACCACTATTTTCTCATCTGGGTTCCCGTGAAGCTCACGGGAGATGCATCCAGAATGCTAGACAAAGAGCCTGGCCCATAGTAAGTGCTCAATAAACAAAAGCTCTTCTAGATTTACAGTTGTTTCTGCCCACCTCTGATGGATTATTTCTGGGAATGTACGCACCAAGCCAAGGCTTCTGAAATCTCTCTCATAGCCGATACCTACTCCATCCTCGTCAGCCCTGAAGCGCTGCGGCTGCCACTGCTTCCCAGGCGCCTTGGCTCTGTCCTTTCCTGCTCTCCCTTCTGTGGTGACTGAGGGCAAGGAGGCTCCTCGGGCCTCGTGCATTACCATTTTGCTTTTTCCTGGTTGATTCTGTGGAGTGTTGCAGACCAGGAGAGAAACCTGTGAATGTGAGCCTACACTGCGTTTCTAAACCCAAATAATACTAATAGTAAACACAGCAACAGCTCTCACTGCTTGAGTGCCTACTAGGTCCCGGGCACCGTGCCAAACGCCTTACATGGATTGTCCCCTTCCATCTCCCAACGGCCCCAGGAGGCTCCGAGACGGGAGGGGACATGCTCAGTGTCACACATATAGGAGGTGGAATCACAGGTTAGGCTTATGCCACGGAGCGGTAAGCAGGGCATAGTCACAGAGTAGCAGGCTAACACCCTGGACATTGGCAGTGCAGGGAGAGCCTCTCTGAGGGGGTGACATTGAAGTTGGTGTGTCCAGAAACCAGTCTGGAACAGGGAGACGGGACCACCATGCAAGGATAGAGTGGAGGGAGGGTCCTCTGGGGTGGAAGCAAACTCTGATGCCTGGAGGTGCTTTCTAGAAGCTTCGGGGGTTCTCAGCAGTGTCTATGGGTGGCATGGGTGGTGCCTCTGGGTTTGCTTAGGACGCCAGAGAATAGCTCGCTATTTTCACCCTAAAAGGGCAGGGTGGGAAATGGAGACTTGCACCCTCAGAACAGGACCTGCTCTTAGGACCAGAGGCCTCAGGAATGCTAGAGTTGGAGTAGAGGGGATGGAAGCCTTTTGTATTCCTACTGAAAGAAAAATCCAGCCTCCCTGGGAGGGAGGGGGAGGGGCAAAAGAGGAGAAAGGGATTAAGAGGTACACGCTACTAGGTACAAAATAAATAAGTTACAAGGATGCAATATACAGCTCAGGGACTATAGTCGATATTTTATAGTAACTTTGTATGGAGTATAATCTCTAAAAATACACCTGAAACTAAAATAATATTGTAAGCCAGTTACACTTTAATTTTACAAAAAGACTAAAGCCACATCCACTTCAAGACATCACAGGATAGGAGGTGGTTAACATTTCACAACCACTGCCTAGTATCACCTTGAAGGGAAAAAAAAAGAATGAGAAAAATCCAGCCTTCCCTAAGTGTCCCCAAAGAGTTCCTTGCCTGCTCTCCATTCATTAGTGTAGGTTGGGGTTTGAGAAGGCAGCAGAGTCTTCCCTGGGGCTCCCTCTGGTCTCCCAAGTAACTAAGAGGGGGATCTTGGGTGAGGAAGCGTCACCAGGGCCACTTCTAGCCGTGGCAACCGGGAGCCACTCCAGCGGTGCCCAGGATAGATGGCCGTGGTTGCTGGAAGCTGTTTGCCCAAGCAGCTTGGGAAAGAGGCCCGCCAAAATCTAGGGTCTCTGCTCCACGGGACACCGCACCCAAGCCTGCTCTGGCCAGGTGCTTTCCCCAGGCCACCCAAGGCCCACCATTGGGCTGCTGTGAATTCAGGATTGGGGCACATACTCCCAGCCAAACTGTGCTCTGGTGCCCTTGGCCAGAGGCACGCCACCCACTCCCCTTAACGTTTCACTCAGAGAATTCTGGAAGGGAAGCAGTTTTTTAAAATATTCAAAACATGCTGGGGCCTTGCCTTCCACTTTTCAAGCATTCAAAACCTAGGTCCTATGTATGAGATCTGTAAAGCCAGTTCAGATGGAAACTGCCCAGTTATCGTCAGAGGCTACACATTGTTTCTCATCTGTGCTTAGGACATGCTGTACCCTCATTCGATATGAAGCACAAACAGTGATTAGCCTAAGTCAGCTTAATCACTCTGTTTGTGCTACACAGCGCCCTGAATTGCCACTAGCCCGCAGATATCAGTTTTCAAAAGTAACATCCATCCCCAGGAACAAATCTTCATATGTTTCCTTGTCCTTGGCTTCATTAAAAGTAGCTACCCATCGCCCATCTCTCGTGAACGATGGGAAAAGTTGGGCAGAGCATCTGTGTCATGTAGGTTAGGGCTTGTTTTGCTGCGGTGGTGGATGGGACACTCCAGTATCACTGGGAGAGGCGCAGGAGGACGGGAAGGGGGCCAGACAGCCACGCCCACGCGCCCCCCTCATTATCTTGGATAGACGAGAACCTCCAGGCTTTAAGCACCATCTGCCAGAGTTCGCTCTCCCCCTCCTCCCCTCCTGCCGGAGTGGGTGTTGAGAATGGGGAAAACATCCGTCCATGTCATGGGCTGCCCGAGACTCTTCGAGAGCTCTGATTCAGCAGCTGTTAGAGGCACAATTTGAACAGTGTCTCTGAGACCAGAGGAGACTCCATCCCCACTAGCTTGTCCACAAGAACTTTGCAAGAAGAAACTGAGTCGCTGCTTGACCTTGAGCATTTTGCTTTCGCAGGAAGAGGTTCAAGCAACCACTTCCCTACCCATCACTGACCCCTCCAGCTCAGATCCCTGCTTGGCTAATCTGCTTGGCTGACTTGGTCCAGTCTCTTAACACCCCCATGCCCCAGACCCCTCTTGAAAATGGGGTTTCAACCCCTAGAGTTGTGTGACGCAAGCAAGCGTTAAACCCTGTGTAAAGTTCTGTGGAGTCCTCCTGTTCTGTGTATTCCAAACACCAGCTATAAAATAAAGCCAAACAACGGCAACAAACAAACACCAATCACCTTTAACCAGCAATTCTACTTCTAGAAAAGTTTCCTCGAGGGGCTAGTTGGACAAGGGTACAAAGATGTATATATGAGGATGCTCATCCCAGTGTTGTTGTTAATATAATCGAAAAGATGGAGTAAGTGAGCTGCCCAAGTACCACGTCTGTTAGTCATGTTACTGCCTTATGATGGGATACCTGCAGCCATTTTAAAAGCTGGTGTTGGCTCTATTCTTTGCTATGGGAGGATGTTTGCGATATTTTAATAATGCAAAAGCAACCTTAAAAACAATATGTGATGTGATAACAATGCATACCTGAATAGAAACAAATCTTAGAAGTACACCTAAAGGTAGACAATGGCAGTCTCTGGATACTATGCTTAGAGTGATTTTTTTTTTTTTTTTTTTTTTTTTACGTTTTCTACATTTTTTCTCACATTAAAAAATAGTATGTATTAACCAGAAATAAATTAAGCTAATTCCATTTTGAAAACAATACATAAACCTGTCTTCTAAATCTTTCCTTCCCAGATAGTGACATGCCTCCAAATCAGTGGCGTTTCTCTTCTCAGTGGACAAAGCCACAGCCGGAAGTATCTTTTGCAAATGGTGCCGCCAGCTACAGCTTCAGTGGATCCGGTCCCGTGGCTATGGATCAGTATCCAGTGTCCCTGACCGGGAGCCCTTACATTCAGCCTGGCGAGCTGAGGCATTTCTCCTCCCTCGCCAGCTCCAGCTTCCCAGAGCCTGGCTACCCTTACGCCTTTTCCGCTGGGCACTGGGTTCCAGAGCCCCAGCCTGATGGGAAGTATGAGCCCCTCCTAAGTCTCCTGCAGCCAGAGAGATGCCTAACCCATCCGCAGGAATCTGCCTCGTGGGAGGATGGCCACTCTGCCCAGACGGCCAGAAGCATGGGATGGCTCTTCAACCTGCCTTCCGGCTCAGCCCACTGTAAGGAAATGCCTCCACGGACGTGGAGGATTGCCTCCGATTGGTTGCGGTTGAGAGTGCGTTGGCGTGAGATGGGATGGGAAGACCAATTGCTGCCACTCCAGCTTATGGGGACAGAATGTTTTGCTTAAGTTCCATCTGTCTTCACTAGGCTGCGTCGATAGTCACCGTTTGGCGACTAAAGGGTTGCATAGATAGCCAGCCAGGTGCACCTGGCTCAGAGTATTCACCCTGGTCTGCTGCCTTGGACTTACCCTAGAAAAATGGGCTGCTGCCTAAAATCTTAGGGTCCTGCATTCACCTCACTGTGAACTGCCAAATAATCCATTTGTAAGACAGAACTCAGGGATATACCTACAGGCTCAGACGTCTGTCCTCCGAACAGGTTGGCAACTGGCAGTAATGCCAGGCTCCTAGGCAAGAACAAGGGCCATCTATACCATCCACCTGCTCCACACATTAAAATTCAGAGTGACCGGAGGCAGCCCCCTTGCCGCCTGGAGAGCGTCACGGTGCCTGACCCACACCCCTCCACAAACGAAAGCGTCCTTAAGGCTCATTCTCCATTTCATTTACTCACTCACCCGACAGATATTTAATCCTCTGGCTTTCTGTACCCTGGATGAATTTTCTTTTAGAGCTCCCTGGTCCATACGTATCTGGTTCTAGTGTTCCACGCCTGAAAGAAATTGCTAGAAGCTGCTTTTGCTTCCGAACTAAGTATCTGTATTATACAAAGGGCCTGTTCAGCCTAGCCCTACCCAGGTCAGATGCTGTGCTCCATCCTAATGTCGAAAACCAATTTCCCATTAAAATACCACTCCATCGTTCCCAGAGTTTGATTAGGAATGTACCTCAAGCGTAAGTCATAAGAATGTCATGCTTGGGAAATCTATGAGAATTCCCACCCTAGTGCTCTTTTTCAAAAATCTGCTCCTGCTGGATTCAGAGGGACAGATGAGGCCAACTGTGTATATACGCTTGTGTACACACACAGCAGAGCCCTGTCTCAACAGATGGTTAGAACACAGATGGCTCAAATCGTCACCTCCCAAACATAACAAGCCCGTGCAGTTCAAATCCAATTCAGCAAAGATTTAGTGAGCATCTACTATATGCCAGGCTCATCATGGCAAAGCCACCATGCAGGCATTATCCAGTTCCCGAAAGTTCTACACACATTCTCAAACAAATGTTGATCGCTAAAGTCTCGACTGCTACCGACTCTTCAGACTCTCCTACTAATGCAGGTATCTGTCGGATTAATTGGTGACCGATGGTCCAGGATCTGTTGAGGAAGTCAGTGACCCTTGATCAGAAACACTGCCTGTAAGATGGGAACAAAACCCAAACGGCCTTCAAAACAGAAGCTTCTCTGCTTCTGTAGCAACTGATAAAATGTCAGGTGTCTATAAATTGACGACCAGGCGATTTGGGGTTCCCGGGGGGGGGGTGGGCGGGGGGCTACCGGGCACTTTCTAACCCGGTCCCTGATTTCATTCCCAATCATGTTTTCTTCTTTCCTAGTTAAGAAAATCTATTTCCCCCCTGAGGGTGGACTTGCCAGCGCCAGCCTTGCAGTTGAAAGTAAGTATCTACTTCTGCCTTTGATAGCATGTCTCCGTATCCTGAGAACAAGCTTGTAGCATAAAAACCAGCATCTCCAGCAATTGAAATGACCCCCATTTCTATTTAGTATTTTCATCCCTGGAATAGGTTTCATTTTGGTCTCAAAGAGCCCGTGCTCTTGGTATCTTGTAAAATGTTTTGCCCATTTTCTTAATTTGGCTATAAAAGCAACTCTATTGAGTTCTTTGAGCTGGATTTCAGTGAGATAACCAAGGTGACGCAGGAACATGAACAAATTCATGAGGGCTAGCCTGCTCTTTCCCAGATGTTCAGTTTTCAGCCTAGAACATAGGGCCACCCCGGGACTCTGCAGTCAGAGGAAATGCCACCTGATACCAAAGGCTAGGAGTCTGGGCCCACGCTCAATTTGAAAGTGATGTCAGTAAGAGCTGCCAAATGAGGACAATCTCAGGGGCTGACATGAGGATTTTCAGGGCCTGGCGTCGGATCCAGCTTCATTACTTACTAGCTTTAGGAACTTAGCCACGTTTCTTCACCTGTCCATACCTCAGTGGCTTCATTTATAAAATGAGGATTAAAATAATGCCCACCTCATCAGGTTTCTGTGAGGATTAATTGAAATAATGTACGCAAATGCTTAGAATTTACATTCTAATGGAAATTAGCTCCAGTGCGCCGGGCACAACACAAGCAGCAAAAAGTGCCTTTTGGGAGGGCCTCCTGTGTGCCTTCAGCTGTTCTCGTGCTGTGTGTTTGAGAGGCATCAAGGGAAGAGCCGCCACCACGGCCCCAGATCTCAGGCACTTTACAGTTTGGTGTGGAGTGGGGGTGAGCACGGTATATAGGCCTCCCTAGGATGTCCGGTCCTTGAGGGCCGAAGCTTTGAGGGGTGAACCGCCCCATCCTTAGCACCTGCGGCAGTGCCTGGCGCAGAGGTCAGTACCTATGTGTCAAATGAACGAGTGCACAGATGCTGGAAACAATAAAAGAACATCGAAAAAGGAAATGGTAAAAATCTATCTGCCGATAGGGTACAAATTAATTTTGTTTGACACCATTTTGTAAAACAGAGAAACGAACAAGCCGCAAATCACCCTCAGGGAGGAATTGGCGGTTCCCAAGCGAGGAGGTAGATTTAAGGTAGCATGGCTTTGTCAGGCTTCGTGGAAGTCTCTGCCTGAGGGGATGAGCTCTGCTGGCCTTCCAATGAACGATATCAGGGTTATCAAGTCTCCTGAGTACTTGTTAAGAGTTCATACCTTTAAAAATTGTAAGCCTTAGAATTCCTAAAAACTTGATGATTTCAGCAACACCACGTGTGGGTGATGGCTGTGAGCCGGATCCCACACACCCCATCCTGTTCAGTCCCCACAACGACCCTGTATGCGTGTATGAGGACATCCTAGGTGCCTTATACAAGAGGTATCCAGTAAATAGGGATTGACCGAGTGAATGAAGGAAGGAATATGCCCATTTTATAGAGGAGGGGACTGAGTCTCAAACAGGTGAAAGGCCTTACTCGCCCTAAGATCGCACAGCAGCAAGCAGCAGAGGTACCATCTCTCTGCTCTTGCAGTGTCCTACAATCATCAACATCGACAATTACACTAAACATAAATCATCAAAACAATTCCAACTTAAGTGTACACCAGTGAAGATTAGCAAACTGGTACGGTTGTTTCACTGTATATGGGCTCGCTGTCCATCTGCGGCCAGGACACTATCCTGGAATAGGAGGAGTGGGTGCAGAAGGCTTGGAAAGCATGCAAAGGAGCAGTATTTCGTTGAGAAAGGGCCAAGGGGATGAGCCTTCCATGTGGAGAGTAGTTGACAGGAGGTGGGGAATGGGTACCTGGCTATGCCAATGGCCCCCATCCCCGTTGGCTAGTCTTCACCTGTGGCTTTGGGCGGAGGATGCAGCAGGGCGTGGGGATGGGGAAGGGGGGTGACTCCCTAGGTGGATAAAAGGACCAGGAAACCCCTTCAAAGCCCATGCTCTTAAGAGAGCACACTGCCACTTTCCCCATCTTGCCTGATGCTGAGAACCACAGGGGAGCTCGTGAAATGCCCAGATCCTGTGCCATCACTTCCCGGTTGGTAGCTTTGGCATGGGACTCGGTCGCCTGTTTATATGTTTGAGTCTTCATATATTTTATATTAACCTGATTTGGGGGGGGGATCTTAGTTCCCCAACCAGGGATTAAACCCAGGCCCTGGCAGTGAAAGCGCTGAGTCCTAACCACTGGACCACGAGGGAATTCCCGTATATTAACCTGATTTTGAAGTGAGCTGGATGAACCATTCAGGAAGGATTTTGGTAGTTCTGAAAGATTTCCTCTGTGAGACCCCAGATAAATATTTGTCAAGGGAAGGAAGGAAGGCCGAGTCCCCTCCTTCCCCTCCAATATGGCCTAGTCCCCTCATGCAGGTGTCCCACACCCATGAGGCAGAGACCTTGTGGAGAGAAAAGCGATCTGCTGGAAGGGTAGTTAGTTGGAGAGACCTTTCTGGAGGGGACTCCCCCAAACTGTGGTGCCGAAAGTTTTAGTGAATTTGATTTTTTTTTAATCTGTAGAAATAGACACTGATTCACTGTACATTTCTTCAGTTTTTACAGGTAATAATAATATTGACATTGCTATTTGCCAGACACGGTGCTCTTTTATTTACATATATAAATCTAATAGTGTACAAAACCGTCTTGGTCCCTGCTCTCCAGAGTTAATAGTCTAGTGGGGAAGGTAGACTCCACCAAAAAAACAATAAAGAAGACAAAACAAAATATTTGCAAGTTATGGTAAGTATGAAGGAAGCATAAGTGTTGAAACAGAGAAAGATGGAGGCCAACTTTGGATAAAGTGGTCAAGGGAGGCTTCTTGTGTGGAAGTGACGGGCAAGCAGGGACCCGAACGAAGTGAGGGATGGAGTGAGCTTTAGGAAGAGCTGGGGTGGAGATGGAGGGAGCTGCCCTGCCCAGGCCCAGAAGCGAGTGAGGAATGGGCCAGAGCGCAGCCTGGAGAGGTCGACTGGGGCCGGGTGACACAGGGCCTTCTGGGTCATGGTGGGAGGTTAGATTTTCTCTTCTAAGTGACTCAGTGAGCCATGGAAGGGTTTGAAGTGTGAGCCAATTTGCATTTATTTATTTTAAGTATTTTTTTTAAATTTTTTTTTTTTTTTTTTTTTTGGCTGCACTGGGTCTTCGTTGCCGCACAGGGGCTTTCTCTAGTTGCGGCGAGCGGGGGCTACTCTTCGTCGCGGTGCGCGGGTTTCTCATTGCGGTGGCTTCTCTTGTTGCGGAGCACGGGCTCTAGGCGCGCAGGCTTCAGTAGTTGTGGCTCGTGGGCTCTAGAGTGCAGGCTCAGTAGTTGTGGCTCGCGGGCTAGTTGGTCCGAGGCATGTGGGATCTTCCCGGACCAGGGCTCGAACCCATGTCCCCTGCATTGGCAGGCGGATTCTTAACCACTGTGCCACCAGGAAAGCCCCCAATTTACACTTAATAAGGCCACAGAAGCCTGCTGTGGAGAGGATTGACTGGAGAAAAGGATGGGAACAAAGAGACCAGCTAGGAGGCCGGAAGCATAGGATGGTAGCCTGGATCAGATGGCAGCAGTGGAGGCCAAATGAAGTTAATGTATTTGAGATCTATTTGGGGGCTTTAGCTCTTCGGTTTCCTGCTTGAGCAACTGGGTGGATACTGGTACATGTATGGAAATGAGGAAGATTGTAGGAGAACAAAACTCTGACCACTTTCAGTCTGGGTGCCTACAAGACATGCAAGCGGATATCCCTCTTCAACAGTTGTGTATGTAAGTGTGGAGTTCAAGAGGGGAGTCTGGATAAACTTTTGAGATTGTTCAGTATAAAATGACATTGAAAGCCATTGAATGATCACCCAGGCAGAGAAGAGAGAAGGGCAGAGGACAGAGCCAATATTTACAAGTTGAGGACAAGAGGACCCAGAAGGAGAGCCAGGAGCGTGTGGTGTTACAGAAACTCAGAGAGGAGGAAGTTTCCGGAGAGCACGGTCAACTGTGTCAAAGGCTTCCGAGAGATCAAATGAGAGAAGACCAGAGAAATTTCTATTGGATGTGGCACCAAAGATTTTGATAGCCTAGTTAAGAGCAGTTTTCGTTATAGTGTGTGGACGGAAGCCAGGTCAGGTGGGTTGAAGAGGGAATGGGAGATGAGAAAGTGGAGACAGTAAATGCCAGTAGCTTCTCGGAGAGCTTAGCATTGAGGGGGGCGAACAGAAATAAGGTGACAGCTACGGAGCCTAGTGGAGTGGAGTGGGTCTTTTTTTTTAAAAGAAGGCAAATATTAGAGCCTATACAAAGATGAAGAGATGGATGACAGAGGAGGATGAGGATAAATTCATGGTTGAAGTCACTGAGAAGTTTTGAAAGGGACGTGCGGAAGTACTGACATTTGCTAAGAGGAGGGGACCTTCTGCCATTGAAAGCAGACAAAAGAAGGAGAATAAGGACACAGATGCAAGTAGATTTGCAGGCTTGTTGGTGGGGAGTCTGAAATGTACTAAGTAAACGATTTCTCTCTTCTCAATCAACTATGAAGGCTGAGATCGCGAGTTTAAGTGGAAACAGGCCTGGGTGATTTTTGCCAGTGCTGTTGGGTTAGTGTAATGCAGAGAAGGCAAATGGTGAGGCTCATCCAGCGTTGAGATTTTGACGAGTGAGTGCGATGGGTGGGGAAAGAGGAAGAGGAGTTGAGGGTATTTGCAAGCGAGTGATGGTAACAAGGGACCATGGCGTGTAAGCTGCTCAAAGAAGGAAATGGAGGCAGATGGAAGGTGCCGGGTAGTGGAGGTTGATGGATTGGAGGATGAGCTTATATAAAACGTGGTGATAAGACTACGTAAGCCAATGACATTGGGACATGGTTGGAGAGCGGATGTTCGAGATTGAGATGGCAAGGATGCCACCTGTGTAAGGCCATGACAAGGTCTAGCGTGTGACCATGGCAAATGGCTGGCTGAAGTGGCATGAACGAAAGGTCATTAGAAGGTGAGGAGAATGACAAGAACCGTGGAAGTGAGGCAAAATAAGAACCAATAGCTCCCTACACCGCGGGTGCTGTTTTTATCCTCATTCACAGATGGGAACATGCAGCTTTAGGGAGGTTAAGTAACTTGCCCAAAGTCAAGGTAAGTGCCAGAGTCAGTTTCTTCTGTCCTTGGTCTTACCCACCACGCTAAGCTGCTGCATGACCCCACAATAATTCTACTCCCTATAAAGGCACTGCCTCTTTAACAAAATAAGAGCTAATATTTATTGAACATATCTGTGCCACACACTGTTCTAAAGGCTTTACATGTGTTTAACTCATGTAGGAGGTAGGTTATCATTAGTATTCCCATTTACCAGATGAGGAAAGTGGGGCTCAGATAGGCTAGGTAACTTGCCCAAGGTCACACAGCTAGGAGTGGTGAGGTAAGTCAGGATTCAAACCTGGGCTCCTTGGACCCCCAGCTGGCTTCTTCCTCATCTTGCTTATCCTATTTTTCAGAAAGCCAGTCTCCAGAGAGAAGAAAAGATCTGTTCTTTTACTGAACTCCGGTTTAAAGAAGAGAATTCCTTTTTCCAAACCTGCTTATGGTTTTCTACTGGGAATCCAGAGGGTCTAGAGACATCGCCGTCCTTATCTCTTTCTGCCACAAAAGAGCACTGAGTCCAAAGCAAGTTTCTGTTCTCCCTGAAATTCTATACTTTTCCTTGGCACCTATGCCCCCACGTTAGTTTTTTTTCTTTTTTAACTTTTTAAGCATATAAGATGGTTAAAAGAGATGTTCAGTGGTGGGGAGCATAGAGGCTCACACCCCCTGCACCCACTGCCCTCCTACTTAGAATCAGCCGCCTTACCCTCCATCAGCTGGGCCTTCCACATCAAGACTGACGGTGTGGTACCCGATGGGGTGTCCCACTCTTGCAACTGAATAGAGGTTCCAGGAACAGCCTGACACTTTCTAGCCTTAACCAGACTATTTCCATCTTCCCTCTTGCCTCTACAAAAAGCAAAATGGAAATGGAGTGGGCAAGACCCACTGCGAGTGGCTGGAGTCTGAAAGGAAGCTGAAAAGGTCTCAGGCTGGGCCTGATGAATGAGGTAGTCACTTTTCTGTAGCTCTTCCACTGTTAGTGACATCGGGAAAATAGTAACTTTCTTTTCGGCACAGAACCGTTGGGGCCACCAGTGTGGATGCCCACGTGGGTCCAAGACTTGGGAGCAGGACTTCCCTGCAGATTGTTCCAGATGAAATGACAAATTTCTCCAAACTCCTTCATCTCTCCTTCATCTCTCCGACCTGATAGACAGCTCACGGTCCGGTGTGAGCTCGGTACTTAGCCCTGACAAGCACACCCCAGTTGCTCCCGTGTAACAGCTCAAAGGGTGAAGAATCAAATGACATTTTTGGATTATGCTGTTCTTAATTCTAAATTCTTTCACATCCATGATCTCATGCAAACTTCTCAGCAACCCAAGGATTGACATGATTATCTTCACTTAATACATGTGGATACTGAGGCTTAGAGTTGGCCAGTGACCTGCCCAAGGTCACACAGCCAGCGCTGGAACCCGGGTCTGAGCTCAGGGCTCTTTTCTCTCCACCATAATATTTATCAAAGGTTACCATCTGGGTGGTTCTTAGATATTTTGTTCTCCCATCTGCTATGTAAATAAAGACCACAGCTCTTGCACGAGTGAATTGGTAACTTTGGCGGTAATACAGTAATTCTCTTGTCTCAGGCAGTTTTTCCAGTGTGTTACATAGGTTTCCGAGATTTACTAAGAGAAAAAAAACTTAACCAGTACATTTTCTCTCTGAAGTTATTTGCCTTCAAGAGCCGTGTTCTCTTTTAGGTAATGGTTGGGAAAATTCAGGGTGGAGGCTGATTCTAGCACTTAAACAAGTGTGTGTTTATCTTGGCTCGCTGTAGAAAGATTCATCTGTTAGAAGATAACATGCCCATCAGAACTGAACTCAATATGCTATTTAGGGAAAAGATAAATGATTCCAAGAGGGCTGGCATTTTGTGTAGCCTGGGTAATCTGATAATATTTCCCTGCAAATCCCTCAGCCTGGAAGCTCTTTCTTGAATAAAGTTGAAAGCAGTAATCAATTTTCCCACGTTAATAAAGAGGGAAGAAAAGGTCTCCTGCCTCTGAAAGACCCCTGCTCCTCTGAGACAAGTAAATCCCTCCCCAGATCATCTCCTACTTAATCCTAGACTTTGGTTTCTGTCTTTCTAGATCCATCCTTTTTAACTTTCCCACCTCACTTCCAAAAAGGTAACTTGAAAAGCATTTCTTTGGCTCACTTTGGCGTTTTACTCTTGCTAATTACACAAACACACACACACACACACACACACACACACACACACCAGCCCCTGTGTTATCTGTGGGGCTTCATCTACACTCCTAGTTGATAATCTTGTGAGATGCTAGTTGGGGAGGGGGTGGAATTAGCAGATCAATCAAGGTTTGAAACTGGAAAGTCAGGCCCAATAGGGCTACAGCCCATAAACCCCATTCACATTTTTCTCTACAATTTTCAGAAATTGACAAGTGGCCCGATGGACTGACTCACCAGCTGCCAGCCCCTCCCCCAGCCCAAACACTCATTCCTGAACTTTACAGTCTGAAAGAATGGAAATTGTTTCCAAATGTGCTGGAAACTTACATACTTGAATGATACCTGGGCTAAAACAATAAAAGGTGACAATTTCCCTTTTCTGGTAGTAAAGACTATCTTTCAAGAATTCCAAATAAGGATGTTGTTTGCAAAGCCAATTGAGACTTGTGTTGAAGCAGTTTTCCATTCTAAAAATCAGTATCACGTGTAACACTGAAAAGAAAGTCACCTCTCCAGAGATAAAGCTAAGTAATCTTTATATCACATCTTTCTCCCGTATAAACAATAGTTTCTGCCCTTTCCATAACTGTTTCTCTAGCTTGACATAATTGAAAATCATTTTGTAAACCGTCTGTATTTTCAAAGTAATGCAATGGTCCGTATGAATTCCTTTAATAAGATTAGTACGATTTTAAAATAGTATGTTCACTGAATTTTTTAGAGATTAGTGGTGATTATAGAAATGGGCTATAGAATTTTCATACGGATTACAGTTTTATCACTATTTCTTATCAATTTAATTGAGATTAAACTAAGCCTCAGAGATCTTCTCAAAGAGAAGTTTGGTTATTTTTTCCCTTCATTTTAATGATTCAGCATACTTGGAAGCAAGTTTAGTCTATTGATTTACATCAGTTACAGTTAAGTTTTAGGTGAAGACTGACCCTCCACTCATCTTTCAAAATGATCAGCCTTTTCTTAATGTTAACTGCAAACTGGAACTGAGCGTTAGGACACTAGGGTTCCAGTCCTGGCTCTGCCACCAGCTAGCTGTGCCATCTTGAATGACTCACCCCCCCACCCCGCCCAGGTCTCGATTTCTCTATGTAAAATGAGATGATCCCTAAGGACATTTCCAGCTCAGACAGCCTATATTTCGAAATACATGTAGTGGTTATGACAAGACCTATCAACGGTTGCCATAGGAGGGCTCAGAGAAAGGACAGGGTCTGGCCAACTGGAAAACAAGGAAGAATTGGCAGCCATGGGTTTGCCATTCAGCCCCAAGAAGTGCCGTCCGCTGAGTGCCTCCACCTATCAGCACCTTAGGATCTGCTTCAGCCATGCTATCCATGGGCAGCCAATGACTGAGCATGACAGGAGTGTTAGGACCTGGCCGTTACTGCCCAACATGGGACTCCTCTATTGGGCAGTATTTGTTCCAGGGCTCCTGTTGACTTGGCTGAGACGATCAGATCTGCACCCTAGTCTGAGTCTCTTCCTGCTCAATTCTGCTTCCTTCCCTTTTTTAAAAAAAAAAATAAATTTATTTTAGGCTGCGTTGGGTCTTCGTTGCTACGCACAGGCTTTCTCTAGTTGTGGCGAGCGGGGGCTACTCTTCGTTGCGGTGCGCGGGCTTCTCATTGCGGTGGCTTCTCGTTGCGGAGCACGGGCTCTAGGTGCGCGGGCTTCAGCAGTTGTGGCACACGGGCTCAGTAGTGGTGGCGCACGGGCTCTAGAGCACAGGCTCAGTAGTTGTGGAGCTCGGGCTTGGTTGCTCCACGGCATGTGGGATCTCGGACCACGGCTCGAACCCGTGTCCCCTGCATTGGCAGGAGGACCCTTAACCACTGCGCCACCAGGGAAGCCCTGCTTCCTTCCCTTTTTATCTTTTGCAGATGTTTCGCACCAAGCCCCTACATACCTCTCACATCTTTAACTCTTTCTCGGAGCCTGCTTTCTGGACGACCCAGCTGACAATAGGGCAATATTTTAAGAGCAAAGACAAAGAAATCTCAAGACTCGTTGAATAGATGACGATTAGACTTGTCTGACTGGAGTGGAGCCTTTGGGTTGATAAGCAGTTGAAAATCAAGCTGGAAAGGTAGATTGGGGTCATATTAGTGAGGTTGATTGACACTGTCATGTGGACATGGAGTTAAGGTCGGTGCCAGATTGGAGCCCCAGGTCAGCTCCATCTTTGATCAGCTACCTGGACCATCCACCAGGCCAGTGAATGACTGTCTATGTAACAGGAGATGGCTACTTCTGCAGAACGATGTGGTCTATATCAGGGCCTTTCGAGAGCCCCACTGGATGCGTTTTATCACCTGGGGAGCACGGTGAAAAATACTCCTCGGTTCTGCCCTAGACTTACTGAATCAGAGTCTCTGGGGATGAGACACCCCCATTCTCCTACCTTCCACCCATCTCCTCCCCGCCCCACACCCCGCCATTAGTTTTGGGTGTAAACAAGTGTATCCGTTTCCTATTGCTGCTGTAGCAAATTACTACAAATTTAGTGGCTTAAGACAACACTCATTGATTCTCTTACAGTTCTGGAGATCAGAAGTCCTTCTACATGGGTTTCACTGGGCTGAAATCAAGGTGTTTGTGAGGCTGCATTCCTTCTGGAGGCTTTAGGGAAGGATCTGTCTCCTTACCCTTTGCAGTTTCTAGAGGCTGCCCACATTCCTCAGCCCATGGTCTCCTGCCTTCATCTCCAAAGCCAGCAATATTGCATCTCTGATCATTCTTTCATAGTTCCCATCTTCTTCTGACTCTCTTCTTTTGCTTTCCTCTTCCATTTTTAAAGATCCTAGTGACTACACTGGACCCCAGAAAATCAGAATAATCCCCCTGGTTAGCAACCTTCCATCTGCACCCTTAGTTTCCTTTGCCATGTAACATAACATATTCACAGGTTCTGGGGACTAGGACATGGCCATCATTGGGGCTATTATTTTGCCTACTACATCAGGTTTGGAAACCACCGACCTACGTGATATAAATGTTTCTTCCTGAGGCTATATATCTAAGGACCTCTGTTGAGCAAATCTGTGTGACAGAATTGGCAGTTTTCCTTTTAAACGAAATGAGTACTCTCGAAAATATGCATACTCCTTGACCTGGCAACTTCACCTCTAGGAATACGTCCAATGAAAATAATTTGACAAATGCACAAACATTTAAGCACACAGATGTTTAACATTGCGTTGTTTATACTAGTGAAAAATCAGCAACAGCATAAATCTCCAACAGTAGGGCATTCATTAAACAAATTATGTTCCATTCATCCAATATAACATAATACACAGCCCTTAAGATGATGCTATAGAGACTTCCCTAGCAGTCCAGGGGTTAAGACTCAGCGCTTCCACTGCAGGGGGTGTGTGTTTGACCCCTGGTCAGGGAACTAAGATCCCGCATGCTGCGCTGTGTGGCCCCCCCCAAAAATGATGCTATAGATCTATATTTATGCATGAAAATGCATATTATTAAGTACAAGAGGTGTACACATGCACTGCGCGCGCACACACACACACACACACACATATACTTTAAGCTCATTGTAAAATATACGTAGATAAATAAAATAGGTTAATTGTTAATAAAAAAAACTAGGAGTGATCCCAATTCCTGTCAGAAAAAAATTGGCTAAATAAATGATAATACATCTGTACAATTGAACACTATGGACCAGGTACAAAGAATCAGGTAGATTTATATACACTGGTAAGGAAAGACATCTAAGATATATCATTAGTTGAGAAAGGCAAGTTACAAAATAGCCAGCTTACTAGTATCCTCCTTGTGTTTTTTGAAAAAGGACATGTTAGTGTGTGTGTGTGTGTGTGTGTGTGTGTGTGTGTGTGTGTAGTTGTTGCTTTGCAAAATGCACAATTCCAGGGGTACCATTCACATCCTATCACATGATATTCCTTGTGACTAAGGCTCTCTGAAACACAGGGTGTGTGTATGTATATGCATGCCTGCAGGTATGTTTGTGTGTGTGTATATGTATACACAGAGGATGTGTATACAGTATATGTGCATTTTTATATGCATAGGAAAGGCATAGGTAATTCTTGGGAGGATCTCAATCTGTTAACAGTAATTTCCTTTGGGGAGTGGAACTGGGGAGATTATGTGTGTGTGTGCATTTGTGTGTGGTAGTGTTGATCAGGGAAATTTTCTTTTTCACGTTATACCTTTTTGTGCTATTTGAATGTTTTACAAGCGTGTGTTGCTTTCATGGGAAAGTAATTTTTAATACATATCTTATGCAGAAAAATTTTAGAAAAATGAACAGTGGTTATCTCTGAGTGGGGTGATAATTGTGAAGCAGCAAAATATGTTCTGTTCTTTCAAAGCTTCCCTGATAACCCAGACCAATTCTCTTTTCAAGTCCTGTTTTTTTTTGTAAGATTGCAAGAGAATCATACATTCCCAGAGGCAGACAGAGCCTCAAGAGATTACCAAGGCCAGGCCCCTGCCTTCAGATGGATAAACTATTTAAGTGATCCAGGACAAATCATTGCTTATCAGAAAAATGTTAATAATCTTTGGGAAATATTAATTACCTGTATTCAGTGATTATTTTCTGTCTCAATTAGTTACAACTCTGTAGAAATAAAAATGAATTTTAAAAACATGTAGCCTGTTATGAATTTACTTTTACATGCATTGTCACATTTTGACCCTTACAGTGACCCCGTGCAATTGACAGATGAGAAAACTGAGGTTCGGGGAGAGGTATACATGTTGCCAAACTGGGAAGGAAGGAGTGAACAAATGTTTAATGAGCACCTACTATGTGCTAGTTACAGTATATAACTTACCTAATTTTATCTTCACAACACATAGGTGTTGTTATTCCCACCTTGCAGATGAGGAAACTGAGGTTGTGTGAGCTACTATAACAAATTACCATAGACTGGGTGGCTTAAACAACAGAAATATATTTCTCATAGTTCTGGAGGCTGGGAAGTCCAAGATCAAGGCACAGGTAGACTCAGTGTCTGGTGAAAGCCTGCTTCCTGGTTCATGAACAGCCATCTTCTTGCTGTGTCCTCAGGTGAGGGAAGGAGACAGGGTGTTTTCTGGGGTCTCTTTTATAAGGGCACTAATCTCATTCATGAGGGTGCCACGCTCATGACTTTAATTACCTCTCAAAGGCTCCACCTCCAAATACCATCACCTTGGGAGTTAGGTCAAAATATAAATTTTGGGGGACACAAACATTCAGTCCATAGTAGCCATAGAGCTTGAAACTTTGCAGAGCCAGAATTCCAAACCAGCTCTCGCCTTTTTTTAGAGGAAAGTGTGCTCTCTATTCCTCCACTGGGATCTCTTTGCAACTTTTCGCTGGTGAGCCTTAAATTCCCTTGACTTAATCCTTCAATTCAAAAAAGAATTAATTTAAACTTTTTATTTTTACAGAATACAGAATCCTGCATTTCAAGGTCTCAAAACTTCTGCTCCCAGCCCTCCCGGGCAAGGATGGTGGCAAACAGGAACTCAGCTCTGAGATTTGGGTTAACAAAAGATAAAATGTTTCTACTTCAGAATCACTCTTTTGTTCCCAAGTAGTGGGCAGGGAAAGGGAGGGAGCAGTTTTTGCGGCAATTATTCCTTTTAGTAAAAACACTGACCCATAAAGGATTGGCTATGAGTGATCCCTTGATAAAACCTGTTAGAGGGGGGGAGGAGGAACGGGGAATTGTTGTTTAACGGGTACAGAGTTTCAGTTTTGCAAGATTTCTTTGCAAGAAAGTTCTGGAGATCTGCTGCACAATATTGTGAATATACTTAACACTACTGAACTGTACACTTGGAAACAGTTAAGATGGTAAATTTCATGTTATTTGCTTTCTACCACATTTGAAGTTTAAAAAAACATTTCTTAGAGAGTTCTGGGAACTTTGAAACGATGTCCCAGAAAGAAAAAAGAGAGGGGTTATGCTCCGACAGTGTATTATGCTCTAACTGTGCACACTTAATGCTGGCCCTCCCTCCCTCCCTCCCGACTTATAGTCAATGCAGACCTAGATTCTTTAGATTGCAGACCCGAATCGATCGTCCTCCTCACAAGCTGAGGAGTCAAGCAACAGAGCTCATAATAATAATACCAGAATGAAGGAGCTGACCATTTCCTCGCACCTAGAATCTCTCTATGAAACAATCCACAATGACCTGAGCCCACAGAGATTCTCTTAAAGAACCATTCACTTAAAAAATATCTATGTGTCAGCTATATTTGGACGCACCACTAGATGGTACAGAAACCTAGTTTTCTGGTAATGATTTGCTCATATTGTGAAGGCAACAGCAGAGGATTTCATTGGAAATACTCTGAATATATTCTTTGTGAAGTTGGAAAGTGAAATACATTGAAATAATATCTGGCCAAGACAGCATGACATTCTCATTTTCTGTTAGTTTGTGTCCAGCTTGCTAATGACAGAAAAGGGACTTTGGGGAAGACAGCTGGGACACATTTTCAAAATTTCCCAACCCTTTCACAAGGATTTTGTGTCCCCAAACCTAATCGCAATGGCGATCTGTCCACTCTAACTGGCTTAACCTCAGTAACTTCTAGAATTATTGAAATTATGATAGAAGCAATTCCAACTCTAGGTCAGAAGAGCTTGGTACCTTGAAATAATATTGTCTTTTTTACTGAAAAGAGAAATGCTTTGGAGTTCCAAAAGAAAAGGTAGCAGGATTCCATTTATATATGGTTAAAAAAAACCAGGCAGAACAAATCTATGGTGCAAAATGCCAAGCTTCTAAATGGAATAAAACTAGAATTTAAAAATGGAAGCCAAAAACCAAAAAGACAAACCTCAGTGTTAACATGTCTGCTCATATCACTGACATTGAGTTTGATTTCATCCTCAAAAGGTGAAGGTCAGTCTTCAAGACTTCATTAGTTAATATCATAACCTATAACCATGCAGGAAGCTCCAGAAATTCAGGTGCACTCTCCTGCTCACAAACTAACACATTTTTTGGGGGGGGCTGCGTTCGGTCTTCATTGCTGCGCACGGTCTTTCTTTAGTTGTGGTGCACAGGCTTCTCGTTGCTGTGGCTTCTCTTGTGGAGCACAGACTCTAGGTGCATGGGCTCAGTAGTTGTGGCTCGCAGGCTCTAGAGCACAGGCTCAGTAGTTGTGGCGCACGGGCTTAGTTGCTTCGCAGCATGTGGGATCTTCCTGGACCAGGGATCCAACCCGTCTCCCCTGCATTGGCAGGTGGATTCTTAACCACTGTGCCACCAGGGAAGTCCCAAACTAACACATTTTGTGATGCAAAAAGAACAAATAATCAACAGATGTTTTAACCAGGCAGAAGTCCAACCGATGAATTTTTCAGACTTAGTTATCGTTACCTGTTACCTGAAGCTGATGGAGTTGATAATTCTGAATAAACTGAAAAGTACCACGGCCACCCATTTCCTAAAGGAAAGAGCCAGCTTTCAGAGGGGCAATACCCAGGGCTGAGTCATCTCTGTATTTTATTGTGCCTAGCACAAGGACCTCATTCTGTAAATGTTTGTTCAAAAAATGAATGAAAATAGCATTGTGCCACTGAGCAATTGATATTACTCTTGGCCAACAGAACGAACAGGTGAACTTTATAGATCCTTCCTGGACCCACCTCATCACTCCCATCCAAGTCTGGGTTAGCTGCCCTCCTCTGAGCTCCCTCCCATTACAGTGCTGGTCACCCCGTGTTTATCCCAATTGATTATTCCCTTGTCTGTCTTCCCCATTAGACTGTGAGCTGTGTCTGCCTTGATCATCACTGTACCCCTAGTGCCATGTTTATGAATGACTGGATGCCTGGACTATTAATTATACTCTATGTTCCAGAAGTACAACATCAAGGCCAAGGAATAATGGATTTACCACTCTTTCTCCAGGTCTCCTTGCTCAGCCAACTGTGTGACCTTAGGCAAATAACTTGGCTTCCTGGGAGCCAGCCTCGGTTAGAGCAGTGGGCTTGAGGATGGACCCTCAAGGGGACGCAGGGCAGACTTTTACAACCTGGTTCTGACAGATCTCAGGCTGGAGGGAAGAGTCGATTGCCCTTCCAGAACAAAGTTGACATGGGAGGCTTAGTTCTAGCCTCAGACAGACAGGGCTTAAGGTCCATCTCTAGCACTTTCCTACCAGCTTTGGGCAATTACCTCATCTCTCTGAACCTCATTACTTTATGACGGTTAGTTTTGGGCATTTTATCATGACCATTGACTATCCTCAGTGTGAATTCATAATTGCGTGTCCGTGTGTTTTAGCATTCTTACAGTATTTGAGTAATATCAAGGGCTATGATTTACTGAGTACTCATGGTATACCCTGCTCTGGGCTAAGTGCTTTAGATGCATCATCTCATTGAATCTTTACAATTACCCTTTGAGGCAGGAATTAGTGTTGCTATTTTACAGATAAGGAAATTGAAGCTCGGATTGGTACCATAAGTGGCCCAGCCCAGGCATCTGGTGAGCTGTTAGAGAGCCGGGATTTGAGCCCTGTTTTGTCTGACTCCAAAGCCCATTACTCTTAACCCCTTCACTCAACTGCTGTAGAGTAATTAAGGGGTATTAAAATGGAACCCTGTAAAAGCCAGAAAATAAAGTAAATAAATAGAAAGCTTTTGCCTTCTCTTGAAAGGCCATTAGTCCCAGCAGCCTTTTGGTGTCAAATGGAAGAAATAATAAGGTTGGCCCATCAATTAGTAGAAGCAGGCCACTTCACCAGTATGCTGGGCCCTACTTTCCATTGCTAGCTAAAATAATTACCATCCATTCAACCACTTTAAATGACTCCCAACACGGACTTGTGGGGCCTTCTATTAACTACAGAACATCAAAATAATATGTAGACAGCAGCTCTCTCTAAGCGACCTTTGAATACACTATTTTTAAAAAAAAAAGGAAAGAAAGAAACAGAAGTTTCCAGTTCTCAATCTTCTAAAGCCAGGAACTCTTTCCAAATTCGAGAATACCGTTTGTCAAACGCATTGAGCTCTGTGGGACGGAAGTGGGAAGCGCCACCGTCCCTCCCTGGAGAGTTTCAGACCTCGTGGATGCGGTGGCTTAGCAAACTTTGGGAATGGCCTTGGTGACTAAAACGACTCCTGTTGCCCTAGTTTCAGGCCGAAATTTGCAAACTGCTAAGGTTAGGGGAAACATTTTGGTCAAACGGAGCGCAATTTCTACCCCTCGGGAGAGAGGCCGAATGCCATGCAATGTCAGAGGTGCACGGAGACTGGCCGGGTACCCGGGCTTGCGCCGACACAGTCTGGGCCTAGGGTCTCTGCTGCCCTCTGCTGGCCACAGGCTGGTGCGGTAGGAAGGTAGTCATTCCTTCAAAGTGCTGCTGCTGGGGCCTCTCCTCCTATTGCTGCTCCCATTGTTACCCCCAGAAACTAGAACCAGGTACCAGGCGCCTCTCAGGGCCAGGTACTGAGCCAGGTGCTGTGGAGACAGAGATGACAAGCCCCAGACAGATATCCAAACAGAGAGTTACAATAAAGTGCAGTTAGGGACTTCCCTGGCGGTCCAGTGGTTGACTCCGGGCTTCCAATGCAGGGGGCACGGGTTCCATCCCTGGTGGGGGAATTAGATCCCACGTGCCGCGTGGTGCGGACAAAAAAAAGTACAGTTAGTGTCGCCAGAGAGCGTGCATCAGGATCCCTGAGTTCCCCCCATCAGCGGTGCTAGGCTCCTACTTTGTGTCCACTGCCAAATGAGGTTCTGGGAGAATAATAGTACCACCTACTTGCGTCTGCACAGAGCTATGTCGTTTTAAGCGTTCGCTTAGTACACATCTCAGGTGATCATCACAACAAACCGGGCAGGTTCGCAGAGCTAGTATTACCATCCCCATGATATAGATTACGAAACCCAGGCTCAGAGAGGGTGCTTAAGTAGCCAGATGTAGCACAGCCTGCTGTTAGATTACAGAGCTTGGACTTGACTGGCTGACTTCAAATCCACTCCCTTTACTCCTGCACCACGCTGCTACCTGCTGCTGCTTCCTGAGAGGTTGGTAGATCTTGGTTAAGGCCAAGTGCTCTTAGAGCCCTACCATGCTCTAGCTAGACAGCGGCAGGCAAGTCACTTTACTTCTCTTTGCCTTGTTTCCCTCATCTTTGAAATGGGAAGAACAACTGTACTTACAAGGTTATTTTGAGGACTAAATGAGTAAAGGCTTATGCCAGCCATATAGTTAGCACTTAATAAACGTCAACTCTCAATATCACTGTCAACATGTGAGGCAGTCAACTTGGGGCACGTGTGACGAGCCCACACTGACAGCTCAGTTTTCAGTCTTTCGGGGACCACACCTCTTCCTTTTGTCTCCAAGAGGACCTGCAGGAGTAACGGGGCTGCAGAGGGTGGAGGAACTAATTCTGCCCTGGAGAGATGACCTCTGTCTTTCTAGAGGCAGGGGCAGGGATTAAACAGGGCCAGGGACCAGGACTCGTAAAAGAGACTTTTATAATGTCCTTGTTAAAAACATTCTCATCGTCGGGTGATGTGTTGATACTGCTCTGGACTCATCAGTGAAGGGTCGCAAGCCACGCATGTCAGTGACCAGTCATATGGCTTATACCTTAGCAGTTTAATTAAATTATATTTTAAGAGACAAAGGTATTTGTTTGCTATGTATTTTTTTAAATTTTTATTGAGGTATAGTTGATTTACAATATTATGTTAGCTTCAGGCGTACACATAGTGATTCAAAATTTTTACAGATTATACTCCGTTTAAAGTTATTATAAAATATTGGCTGTATTTCCTGTGCTGTACAATATATCCTTGTGGCTTATCTATTGGTAGACATTTTAATAATTAGAAATGCCTCTTATTATCAGGACATGTATCAAAGAAGGACCTTATAATATGTACCATGTATGCAGTCGGAGAATTTTATCTGGCTGTAAATACAGGCAGACCTTGTTTTAGTGTGCTTCACTTTACTGTGCTTTGCAGATACTGGGTTTTTTACAAATTGAAGGTTTGTGGCAACCCTGCATCGAGCAAGTCTATCGGCGCCATTTTTCCAACAGCATATGTTCACTTCACGTCTCTGTCCCATTTTGGTAATTCTCTCAATATTTCAAACTTTTTCATCATTATTCTATTTGCTATGGTGGACTGTGATCAGTGGTCTTTGATGTTAGTATCAAGACTATGACTCGTGAAGGCTCAGACGATGGTTAGCATTTTTAGCAATAAGGTATTTTTAAATTAGGGCATGTACATTGTTTTTTCAGGCATAATGTTACTGCACAGTTAATAGACTACGATATAGTGTAAACATAAATTTTATATGCACTGGGAAACGAAAAAATTCATGTGACCCACTTTATTGCAATATTCGCTTTATTACCATGGTCTGGAGTCAAACCCACAATATTTCCGAGGTCTGCCTGTAAATGCATTTTGTAGCAAAAAGGGGGGGGAAAAAGAATTAAAAAGTGTTCTTGTTGAAAAAATTCTCTTCTTAAAGAGAACTTTTTAATTACAGAGAATTGATCGTTGCACAAAATTCATCTTACCCATACAGGCAAAACAGGGTCAGTATGGGCTGGTACTAGGAATGTGGGCAACGACTTAATTATATAATAGTATTCAAGTTGGATCTTCTATCTCAGTGCTCTGGGATCCCATGACAATCCGTCCTCGCACTTCGCTGCTTCTCCTCAAATCTTCCTGAGCCTCCTCTTTTGGCTCCTGCATGAGCTCTTCTTTCTCTACCATCCCCTAAATGTTAGTGTTTTCCAGGGATCTTTCCTTGACCTACAGCCCTCACACACCACAACCTCTTCCTCAGTGATGGAATCCTTTCCCATAACATCAATGACCACTGATGACCAAGTTGATGACTCCAAAATCACCATCTCCTACCAAGACCTCTCCCAGGAGCTTGAGACTCACCATCTACCTGGCTACTGGACAGCAGTACCCGGAGGTCCCACAGGCACCAGTCTCTCTGAAATGTGTTCTGCCAGGATTTCCCTGGCGGTCCAGCGGTTAGGACTCCATGCTTTAGCTCTGAGGGCGTGGGTTCGATCCCTGGTCGGGGAACTAAGATCCCGCAAGCCGGGAGGTGCAGCCAAAAAAAAAAAAAAAAAACAAAACCGTATTCTGTCACCTGTTTTCTCTGCATCATTTAACAACACTCTTATCCATTACTAGTCACTCCCCATTCCCCCCTGCCAGTTTACAACCCCGTCAGCAAAGTATGACGGTCAAATCTCTTGGGGAGTCATGCCTGATCCCTCCTTCTCCTTTAGTTCCCACAACTAAGCACTTAACACCCCAGCTACAGCGATCTGCATGTGACCTCCAATAGAAACATGCTTTTCCTTCTCTGTCTCCTCTGCCTAGAATGTCCTTCCCAACTCTCTTCACCTAGGGAGTGCCTACTCGTTCTTTAAGGTTCAGTACCTCTGGGAACCCTTACTATATCATGTCCCTCCTGTTCTGTGGACTCATTGAGCCCTGTTGGAGCTGTCTTCCCCAGAAGACTGGGACACCCTCACCCCCATCCCCAAGCCCCGCTTAGCTGATGCAGTCCTCTCTCACAAGCACCTGAAATTTATCAGGCACTCTATGAAGAGTTGTCAGGTGAGTGAATGTCCTCAAATGAGTTGCAGTACAATATCTACTGGGTGCCATCTGAACAATCAGACCCTGAAGGCAACAAGGACTTCAACCTGGAGGAAGGGCCCGGTGTACCCAGTCCCATCACATCAGCACACAGCTCTCCTAGCCAGGAGAATCTTAGGCACCTCGAAACTTTGTCCTCAATCAGATAGGTGGCTGTTGACTAGAACACAATGAACATGAAACTAGCTCAGACCTACTGGAAGCACATGCCGTAGCAGATCCTTCCCCTCAAACTCCAAAACCCCCGCCAAAGAGAAGGGTGGCCACTGCCTGAGGCTGAATAAAGAACTCTAGCGTGGGGCAGGATGACGCTACACCCCTCTCTGAGTCTGTTCTAGTGCGCCATCCCATCTCGGGGGCTTCCATGTTTAATGCCACTCCACACTGTCTCCACTCGAATCCCAGATCCACCTGCCTGCCTGGCTCTCAGACCCTGGTGCCGCCTTGATCACTTGGTAGCAACTGATCGGCCGAGCACACCAAGTGCCAAGCCCATGAGCTCAAAGGAGCCCATCTCTCTGAGGAGGGCATCAGCCTTGCCAGCCTACTGTCTGCTCAACATCAGGCCCCAGACTTGGCCCCTTGATTAGGTATTCGCTTTACACGTATTTCAATACTGAAACGAGATACCAACGCTAACACTAATCGCCCATTTGCATGGCAACTATAAGAGAAAGCATCCTTTGAAAAAACACAGACTATGCTCCCATTAGAATACTTTATTACTTTAGCGATGCTTTATTGCTGCTTAATTCATGATTCTCAATCTTGGCTGCACCTTGAAATCACCTAAGGAGTTTTTTTTTTTAAAAATACCGATACCTATAAGTAAATCAATCAATCAACAGTAACTTATTAATTAATTAATTGATTAATTAACTCGCTTAAAAAAACTGATTCCTGAGTCTTCCTCCCAGAGATTCTGATTTAATTCATGTGGAGTGCAGCCTGGACACAGAGTTTTCAAAGCTCTCCAGGCGATTCTAACACGCAGACAGCACTGAGACCACTTTCCTTCCGTTTACTTTCTAGACCACAAACCCCCTCCCCTTGACTTGGTTCTGGGCAGTGGACATCGGCAATGTGATAACTTGGTCTTACAATGACTTTAGTTCCCCCACCCAGTGGTGTCCAAACTGAAAGCCCAAAGTGCGAGAAACCCACGCTACAGAGTGACTCGCTGGGGTTTGCTGCCAGATCTTACAACGCCCACTTTCCAACCAGGGTGACTAAATGCTGAAGTAGTACCGCCCCACCCCCTCCTTTTTAGTCCCTCACAGGCCCGCTCTCACCTATTTTATAATTAGTAGTTGATTCGCATGAAAAGATCTTCCTTCCTGAATGAGGCCTCGCAATCGTTTTTCAACTTCTGACTCAAATTGCAGGACCACTTGGGGTTTTTGTTTGTTTGCTTGCTTTTTCTTTTCACTCGCTGAATTCTTAAAAATCCGTTTTTGTTGTTGTTTTTCATTTTTATTGGAGTGTAGTTGATTTACAATGTTGTATTCGTTTCTGCTGTACAGCAAAGTGAATCAGTTATACATATACATATATCCACTCTTTTCCCATATAAACCATTACAGAGTATTGAGTAGAACTCCCTGTGCTATACAGTAGGTTCTTATTCGTTATCTTTTTTATATATAGTAGTGTGTGTATGTTAATCCCAATCTCCCAATTTATCCCTCCGCCCCCCCATATCCCCCTGGTAACCATAAGTTTGTTTTCTACATCTGTGATTCTATTTCTGTTTTGTAAATGTGTCCATTTGTACCATATTTTTAGATTCCGCATGAGTGATATCATATGATATTTGTCTTTCTCTAACTTGCTTAGTATGATAATCTCTACGTCCATCCATGTTGCTGCAAATGGCATTATTTTGTTCTTTTTTATGGCTGAGTAATATTTCCATTGTATATATGTGCCACATCTTCTTCATCCACTCCTCTGTCGATGGACATTTAGGTTGCTTCCATTGAAACTCCTTTTGAAAAAAAGCAGCTTGGAAGCCGAGTTAGGTTGTTTCTGCATACAGACAGAAGAGTGCCTATACCCTGTGTTTTCACCAACAATAGAAAAACTACTTTTTCTTTTTGCAGGAAAAATAAAGATTAACAGCCACAGAGGACCAAGGCTCAAGTTTCACTTAGAGGAAACCGGATTCAATCTTCCATGTGACACTGAGAGTTTGTATTCCAAGGTCAAGATTTACCTAATCAGGGCTCTGTTGTTTCCAGGGAGAATGTGGATTCTACACGTTGGGTTTTAGGGTGTGCACATGGTGGGTGGTTTTGAGACATTTCCTCAGCAGTTTATTACTGGCCAAGACAGAGGTACCACTGCAGCTCTCTCCCTGAGAAGGTTCCTCCCACAAAGCTTCTCACTTCCTTTTCAAAATTTACTTATTTCGCTCATCAGCAAGAAAATGAAAATGTCTTTTTCACTTCTCTATGATCTTCTCTCCAACTCAGCAACTTAATGCACCTCTGTCACTTTGATTTATTCAAATGATGTGAAATGTCAACCTATTGAAGATCTGTAAGGACCGTGGGTAGCGTCACCCACTGCCCTGAAAAGCCAACGGATTTCAACTCTCTGAACGGATGTCAGACAGGGGCAAAGCTGAGCCCGCGGGATATCTTCCTGCTGTGCTTCTCACTAGAGTGAGTCAAGGTGACTTGGGCACATTAATGAGGAAGCCACATCTCCTGCCAGTTTTTAAAAAAATATTTATTTATTTATTTGCTTGGTTATTTTGGCTGCGCTGGGTCTTCGTTGCCGCGCGTGGGATCTTCGTGGCGGCATGCGGGATCTAGTTCCCCGACCAGGGATCGAACCCGGGCCCCCTGCATTGGGAGTGCGGAGTCTCAACCACTGGGCCACCAGAGAAGTCCCTGTCCTGCCAGTTTGAATGACACCATCTTGGCAAAAAGGAAAATAGTCCCTGAGAGACTTTTCCCCCCAACTGTGACTTCTTAGAGAGCCACGACAACATTCTGACACTTAATGAAGCAGAACCTTTTGATTCCAGCCACAGTCTGATCTCACTGGACTGGGAACAGCCCCAGACAATTTAGATGAGGGCGCCACCAGCTCAGGTCTTTATGTGAGGCCTCATCAATTAGTCTGTGAGGATGGCCTTACATGGTGCTTGGCACAGAGGTACGAAGCACCCATTGTGTGTTAGGTATTGCTATGATTATTAAAAGTTCTTTTCCAGAAGATTTCACCAGTGCCTGAAAGGTAGGCTTATGTCGACGAAAAATTAATCAGTCAATCTAAGAAAGAATTGGAAAATTTTATTCGAGCCAAATTTGAGGATTATGACCCGGGGAGAGCATCTCAGAAAGCTCTGAGGACTGTTCCACCCATTAGAAGTCAAGCCACAATTTATATAAGTTTTTTGAGACAGAGGGCTGTACATCAAATGACGTATTATTGACAGTTTACGTAATCCAGATTTAAGCACCTTTGTGGTGGGTCACGTGACCCTTTACAAGATCAAGAAAGAATGCTATCTTTAAAAAAAATTAATTTATTAATTTATTTATTTTTGGCTGCGCTGGGTCTTTGTTGCGGTGCGTGGGCTTCTCGTCACGGTGGCTTCTCTTGTTGCGGAGCACGGGCTCTAGGCGCACGGGCTTCAGTAGTTGTGGCTCGCGGGCTCAGTAGTTGTGGCGCACGGGCTTAGTTGCTCCACGGCCTGTGGGATCTTCCGGGACCAGGGCTCGAACCCATGTCCCCTGCACTGGCAGGCGGATTCTTAACCACTGCGTTACCAGGGAAGCCCAGGAATGTTCTTTAAGGAGTTGTCTTGTTGATGCTGAGAGAATGTTGCTCTTTATGGTTGAGCAGGTCTTCCTCTCGATGGGGGAGGTTTGTTCGATCCATAATGCAGATACACAATGCACAGTAGGGGGACAGAGGAGGCTGAAGGGCAGAGAAGAATTTTTATGTTTAAATTTTTCTCATTTTACCATAAATATGAATTTTATTTCACACTTACTATGACTTGGATTTGGCCTGGAACATACTGTGACTATTTCTGCGGTTCTGTCCTGCTGGTGGCCGGCCTGGTGCTCTGGGATAGTCAAAACCATTCCAAGAAACCTCAGGGAAGTGTCTAAATTCTCCCATTGGGTTGGAATTCTGTGAATTCTAATGGGTCTTGAAATAATTGGTTCGGTGTCTGAGGCTTGGAAAGGCAAGAATTCTCTTTTGCTGTACGGGATTTGGCGCGAATTTGGCATTAAGATCAGACCCGTGCTATCTTGCTTGCTTCCTTAGGAAGAAAGCTGGTGCTCGCCTCTCAGCCTCCTGTTAGCTCAGCGGGTAGGAAGCTGGTCGTGAGGTGTTATACATAACAGAGATCTGACCTTGTTCTTAGCTGAGGTCGGAAGGCTTCCTCTAGAGCATTTGCCAAGTGACCTTTGTAGGGGAGCAAAACTTGCCACCCCAAGATGTCTCTTTGACATGCAGATTATTTCGAGCTGAAAGCAATCAAGGCCTGAAAGGCTCAGGAAGAAATTTTCACCCCCACTAAGTGCCTAAAAGAATGTACACAGAGGGTCTGTTCCCAGAGTAAAGCTATCAGCGGAGACATCTGCAGGGAATATGGGCTGGGGGCAGGGGGTTGGGGGAAGAGGACCTAGAGATCAGAGTCTACTCTGTGTCCCACTGTCTCTGCCTGGCCCGGCAAACATTTATTTACCAAACATTTGCTTTTCCATCTCTATGTCAATTGCCTTCCCGCCCTTTTGAAGTCCCAAACCCCTACCCCCAACATCCTCTTTTGTCTTTAGCTGAAGTTGGTATTTAAGGTGAGGGTTTCGTCCATTTTCAGAGTTACTCAGTTTTCCTGGGGCTCTCCCATGTACACATGTTCTTAAACTTTGTGTGATTTTCTCCTGTTAATCTGTCTCGTGTCAGTTTAATTTTTAGGCCAGCCAGAAGAACCTACAAGGGTAGAGGGAAATCTCTTCCTTCCCGACAGCTCTGTGGTTAAAGAGCACACCGAGCTCTCTCTGAACTTCTTCGATGGGGGAACCAGAGGTTGGATTGGCCTGGCTACCTCCGGTGACCATGGGTGAGTGTCTCCTCCGAGCTGCGGGGCAGGAGGTACGGTGAGGACAAGATGGCCCTGGTCTCAGTCCTCAAGGAGCTGACGGCCTAGTCTGGGAGACAGAGAATGATGTGCCGGCGTGAGCTCCTGCTGGCTCGGGAGCATGGATAAACAGTCAGAAATTTTGCAAACCGATTGTTAAACACACTGCTATTAAAAATTAAATTATGTAAATTTACAATTAAAGCAAATATAGTTAAAACAAAGCTAATAAATACTCAAAGCGGGCTTCCCTGGTGGCGCAGTGGTTAAGAATCCACCTGCCGATGCAGGGGACACGGGTTCTAGCCCTGGTCTGGGAAGATCCCACATGCCGCGGAACAACTAAGCCCGTGCGCCACAACTGCTGAGCCTGCGCTTTAGAGCCCGTGCTCCACAACAAGAGTAGCCACCACAATGAGAAGCCTGCGCACCACAACAGAGTAGCCCCTGCTCGCTGCAACTAGAGAAAGCCCGCGCACAGCAACAAAGACCCAATGCAGCAAAAATAAATAAAAATAAATACTCAAAGCTTATCAGTTCCTAATCATTTTTTGTGCCTTTTATGATTACCTGTGCTCTTGAGGTTCTCCACATCCACCGTGTCTGCATGGTGGAAATACTGTATAATGCTGTGCAGCCAGGCACTTCTTCCCAAGTAGGTGTTGAGTGACCTCACACTGGTAGCTTGAAATTGACCACGGTAGGAGTATTTATACTATGGAAATCAGCAATCACTATCAACCAGGAATATTTTTTCAGAAAACCAGTTATTAACCATTTACCAGCACACCACTGGAGATAGACCAGCAAATATGTGGTTTCAGTAAATCCAGGAGGCCACATGGCTGTAGGAGTTCTGTCTAGGGTGGAAGAGTGTGGAGGAGGCTTCACACAGGAGGCAGGGCTTAAGCAAAAGGCCTGAAGCATAATTAGGAGTGAAGACCCAGAAGCAAGAGAGGGCAGAATGATTGACCGGAAAAGATGTGTTCTTGCCTTCAGGGGATCTAGGTCCAGTGGGAGAGACAAAAGAGGAAACAGGCAGAAGGAGGTGAGCAGTCAAGTGCTCTGCTGGGGCTGCTTTGGAAGCACAGAGGAAGATACTTTCTTGGTGGGGGTGAAGGAAGGCTTCCTGGAGGAGGTGATGTGGCATCTTAAGCTGAGCTCAAAAGATCATTAGGAGCAGCCATGTCTCTTGGAAACTGAGGTAGAAAAGCAATGTCTGCTTATATATTAAAATATGTTGCCCACATACTCCACATAAGAGTAGAGAGCAATAAATCTTTTTTTTTTTTTTTGGCGGTACGCGGGCCTCTCACTGTCGTGGCCTCTCCCGCTGCGGAGCGCAGGCTCCGGACGCGCAGGCCCGGTGGCCACGGCTCACGGGCCCAGCCGCTCCGCGGCACGCGGGATCCTCCCGGACCGGGGCACGAACCCGCGTCCCCTGCATCGGCAGGCGGACTCTCAACCACTGCGCCACCAGGGAAGCCCTAAACATACTTTTTTTTTTTAAATAATTCTTTTTAAAAGGAGTTCTCAAGAAGTGCCTCAGTCTCTTTAGAGCTTATATAATTCTTGATATGTTGCCTTGTGGGTATGAGGGGGCCTCAGTTTCTAGGACAGCCTCCCATCCATTACAGGGCTTTGCTTTACAACAGGCCTGACGGCAGGCTTCCAAGTTTTGCCTAAATACTATAGGGGTTGGGGCAGGTAGAGAAGGAAGTTGGGTGCATTTGTTAAATTCTGAACTAAATGGGAGCAAATCTCTCATTTGGGGGAGTAATTCCTAAGTCCTATATTCAAAAGTCTGGCATTTGCTAAGTCCTTGGGTTTCCTGAGCAAATTTTTTAAAATTAATTTATTAATTAATTTATTTTTGGCTGCGTTGGGTCTTCGTTGCTGCACGCGGGCTTTCTCTAGTTGCAGTAAGCGGGGGCTACTCTTCATTGCAGTGCGTGGGCTTCTCATTGCGGTGGCTTCTCTTGTTGCGGAGCATGGGCTCTACACACGTGGGCTTCAGTAGTTGTGGCACACGGGCTCAGTAGTTGTGGCACATGGGCTTAGTTGCTCTGCAGCATGTGAGATCTTCATGGACCAGGGCCCGAACCCGTGTCCCCTGCATTGGCAGGCAGATTCTTAACCACTGCACCACCAGGGGAGTCCCTCCTGAGCAAATTTTAAACCACACCATTCTCTTCTCAATAATCTACATTCATATAAACATCTTAGCCTAACTTTTCCGAGGAAAACTGGTTTGGGATAAGGATGGATCCCCTTCTGGCACTTGTATGGGGAGCAGGAACTTTGAACAGCAAATGGGTCTCTAACTACAGAGACTCTAAGAAATGATGTGGTCTCACTTTGGTAATAATACCTGGGGAAAATACCTACTTTCTCTTTGCATTTGGTGACTTAAAAAAAAAAAAAAAAACAAAAAAAAACTAAAGGTCAGATTAGCAACCTAGAAATGAAACTAGAATGGAGGTGAGGAAAGAAGGAGTAGTGTAGCACTTTACTCCACGGCTGAGAAGAGGAAACAGATCTAGTTATCCAAGCCTCTGGGAGTGAAATGTGGGCCCTTCATTAAAAACAGAAGGAATCCCTTTGCAAATAAACTCTTGGAAAGAAACCTGGGCTAAGCTTTCTCAGAGACTTTGAGTTTTCATTGATTCTTTTGCATTCTATCCAAGTTTCTTGTTTGCAAGGCACAGAAGTTCTTCAAGCTAGTTCAGCTCAAGGATGGTGGGGAAATTGGATTAACTCAGAAATATTTACTGAGCATCCACTGTGTGCCAGGTTGTGAGCTAGGAGTCCCAGAAGCAGTGACCAAACTGGACACAGGGCCTGTCCTCATAGAGTGTATAGTCTAGCAGGAGAAGAAAAGCACTACACTCACAATTACACGATTTGTTATCTAATTCTAAGCGTGATGTGCACTGTGAGGGAAAGGTACGAGAGACTGTGAGATTTACTGGGGAGGAAGAAATTTTCCGCTACCCTTTTAGATTCTTCTAGGTTCTTCTGGCTGGTCTGAGAATTAAATTGACATGAGACAGATTAACAGGAGAAAATCAAACGAAGTTTAAGAACACGTATACATGGGAGAGACCCAGGAAAACTAACTCCCAAAATGGACTAAACCCTCACCTTTAATACCAAACTTCAGCTAAAGACAAAAGAGGATATTCACGGTAGTGAATATGGTTTGGGGCTTCAAAGGGAAGAAAGACAATTCACATGGAGATGGAAAAGAACATATTTGGTAAAAAAAAAAAAAGTTTGCTGCTTTGTGCAGAGACAATGGGACACAGAGAGTAATTATAACAGACTTTGCTGGGTTCCTCCCTGTCTGCACACCTAATTCTCACTATAGTTACCAATGACGGTAGCTTCCTGCCTGAACTGGTCCTCTATCTACACTCTTTAGGCAGTTAGGGGGAAGGTCAAAGCTTCTTCCTGAGTCTTTTTTGGACCTTGATTGTTTTCAGCTCGAAATAATCCGCATGCCAAAGAGACATCTTGAGGTGGCAAATATTTCTCTCCTACAGGTCCCATAAGGCCCCAACTTAATGAGACTGGAGGAAAGGTCAGAGAAAGAAGTGATATTGAAAAGACTCAGGAGGGGACTTCCCTGGTGGTCCAGTGGTTAAAACTCTGCGCTCCCAATGCAGGGGGCCCGGCTTCCATCCCTCGTCAGGGAACTAGATCCCGCATGCCTCAACTAAGACCCGGCATAGCCAAGTAAATAAATAAATAAATATATATTTTTAAAAAAAACACTCAAGAGTATGCCTTTAGCTGGGATGAGGGAGTCTTATCTGGTACCTTTGCTTTTCTTCCTAATTCCCTTATCAGGCAATGCATTCCAAAATCTGCATGGAAATTGAAAAATTAAAACTCAGAAACAATGTCAAAGAATAATCCTCCAAACGTATTTTATATCCCCAAGATCCTTCAACCAGAATGCTCAGTTATTTTCCCTGAACAGATGTTCCTGGATCTTCCATTCACTCAGGGGTTTATTTCTTGGCTGCTCCAGACAAAATGCTGTTTAGCCTGACATTTAAAATGTGTGTGTCTATAGCACAATACCCAGAAGGCACCCCAGAAAGGAATTTTCATTGGTAAATGCATTGCCTTAGTCATGGGAACGGTATGACTAACAGGCTGTGTGAGTGCTGATTGCTTAAGTATGACATTATTGAATTTTCAAGTTTTAATTTTCTATCTTCACAAACAACTGTCTTAGTCTGTTCAGGCTGCTATAACAAATTACCATAGACTGGGTGGCTTAAACAACAGAAATTTATTTCTCAGATTTATGGAGGCTGAGAAGTTCAAAATCAAGACACCAGCAGATTCAGTGTCTGGTGAGAGCCTGATTCTTGGTTCATAGACAGCGTCTTCTTGCTGTGTCCTCACATGGTAGAAGGGGCAAGGGGGCTCTCTGGGTCTCCTTTAAAGGGCACTAATCCCACTCGTGAGGGCTCCACCTTCATGGACCTAGTCACCTTCCAAATGCCCCACCTCCAAATACCCTCACATTGTGGGGTTAGGATTTCAACGTATGAATTTGGGGGAGACACATTCAGTCTATTGCAACAATTATCTATTTTTATAGTGCTGTAGAACTAGTTACACTGTTGGCCTATGTTTCATACTTTACGTAGAAGATATCATGTGCTTTTGACAGTTCTATTGTGTTTGCACAGTTACTTCTGTTGGGACTCAAGGCAGGCCAAACCCCAAAATGTCACAGTGGCATATTGATTATTTTGAATTAAAGTTAGTTAAGAAATGGTCAATGTAAGAGGGACACTCTGACCTCCTTTCTGTCTCCCTGAAGGCAGGAAATAAATCTCATGTGAAAGGTGCACGCTTATCACCAGAGATGGGGAATTCAGGCCAAGAAGACTGTAGAAGCAAACCTTGTTACTTCTTTCATTGACTACCTCAAGCTCATACTCTGTTTAGATTCTTCTCTAATTGAGCACCCCAAATCTACATTTCTTTGTCCTGTCAATTCCTTACAAATTTATTGTTTCATTGTCTAAAAGGTATAAAAGTTGCCTGCTTTGGCCACTTCTCAGGTTCCATTTCTATGAGAACTCTGTGCGCATGAACTGAAATTTGTTTCTCTTTCTCCTGTTAATTTGTCTTGTGTCAATTTTATTATTAGTCCAGCCACAAGAACTCAAGTGGGGGAGAGGAGGAAATTTCTCCCTCCCCAACACTTTCCATCTGGGAAGTTGGAGAGGAGGCCCTTGCATTGACCCCTGCCCACTGCAGCCTCAGTCAAACATTGCCTCTGACTAAAAGCAACTGCCTAAATGTGATGAAATATCCAGCAGACACTGAGCCTCTGGACAGGGTCCCATTTTACCTTTCCTACAACCATCTCTCCGTTATATCCAGGATAACTACTGGACAGAGGAAGGGTCTCTTCTCTTCCCACAGCCATTTCTCTCTTGCACGCTTATGGCGCCACCAGTACAGGCAGAGTTGTCTGGACTAAGAAAGCAAACTGACCTCACATTTGCCCAAAACTCAGCACTTTCCATTTTGCAGAAACTTTTTTCAGTTAGTTGCATAAAAGAATATTTCCTCTTTAAATTTCACTTTGAACTCTACCTTTGGCTGAATCTAAATATCAGAATGAAACTCAGTGAAAACCACAGTGTAGACCCCAAAGAAGTAAAGGTTTACTTGAAACCTGAAGATTTTCTCAAAAGTTTTGAGAGGGTGCAGATAGAAAGAACCAGCCTCACTCAGAATTATAATAAGGAGTGACATCTAAAACCACAGGTTCTAGGTCTTGGCCACCACAAGAGGTGGGTGGTGAAATAAGAATCATAATAATGATAATAATAATAATTATCACTACTACAACTACTCCTGTGTATTAAGTTTTTACTGTATGCCAGAAGGTGTCATGCTGAGCAATTTTTCAAAATCTCATTGGCTCATGCCAGCAACCACCTGGGTAATTGTGATTAAGACCTCACTTTACAGATGAGGAAATGAGGCTTAGAGAATTCAACACAAATGGCCCATATTCTCACAGCCTGTAAGTGTCAGAGCTTGGATTTAGACCTACATTTACCTTATGTCAGTGCCCGTGTTCTTAACTGAGGCCAGGTAAAGTGGGAAATATTTGAAGTCATAATAAGCTGATTTCCAAATCAGGGGAGCAGAATGTCCTTATTATGTCTGGATTCCTATAAATTAATGACAAACATCACACCCGTTATACATATACAATTGTATACATATATACTCTCTGAAGTTGAGGATGCTGGTGCTCTTGTTAACTCTTATTCTGACTACACGTGAGGCTCACCCTTATTGAAGTGCTTCTTACTGTGTTAATAAAAACATGTTTTATGGCCTGACCAGAAATGCTCTGTCTTGAAGCAAAGAAGGACTAGGGGGAGGCAGCCTGATAGAGGACTGTAAGCTTCAGCTAGGTTAACAAAAGTATTTTGGTTTTCCGTGGAGCGACTACAGTGTGCAAAACTGCTTATTTTGGCAATACTCTTTGGGGCTGTTGTACATGGAGAAAAGTTGGGACCAGGAAGGTAGATGAGTAATAATAGCACTAATAATAGGCATGTATGCAGCCCTTCTCAGTTGACGAGGGACTTCATATATGGAGTCTCTCTCACTTGGTACAAATGTTTTTTATAATGGGTTATGTTGAAATAATTATAAATTCACAGGAGGTTGCAAAGAAATACACAAGGAAGTCCTGAGCAGCCTTCCCCTAGCTTCCCCCAAAGTTAACATCTTATACAACTATAGTACAATATCAAAGTCAAGAAAATTGCTACTGGTAAAATCCAGAGATCGTATTCAAGTTCTACTAGTTACATACATACACTCTTGTGTTTCTCTGTGTGTGTGTGTGTGTGTGTGTATGAGTGTGGGGGTAAGACTCCATGCAATTTTATCACATGTGAAGGTTTGTATAACCATCACCACAATCGAGACGCTCAACTATGCAATTACCACAAAACTCTCTTGTGTTACACTAGTGTAGCCACACCCATCCTCTCTCTCCATCCCTGGCAACCACAAGTCTGTTCTATAACTATCATTATAGTTTTGTCATTCTGAGAATGTTATATAAATGGACTTATACAGTATTTATTATTTTTATTTATTATTTTTATTTTATTTTTTTTTTATAGAAATAATTTTTTTAACATCTTTATTGGAGTATAATTGCTTTACAATGGTGTGTTAGTTTCTGCTTTACAACCAAGTGAATCAGTTATACATAAACATATGTTCCCATATGTCTTCCCTCTTGTGTCTCCCTCCCTCCCACCCTCCCTATCCCACCCCTCTAGGTGGTCGCAAACCACCTAGCTGATCTCCCTGTGCCATGCGGCTGCTTCCCACTCCTATCCCTAGTCTCTTCATGACATTTTTTTCTTAGATTCTATATATATGTGTTAGCATACGGTATTTGTTTTTCTCCTTCTGACTTACTTCACTCTGTATGAAAGACTGGCTTTTTCTCCCTCAGCATAATTCCCTTGAGACTCATCCAAGTTGTTGCATTCCTTTGTATTGCTGCGTTGTATTCCACAGTATGGATGTACCACAGTTTGTTTAACCATTCACCCACTGAAGGAATATGGGTAGTTTCCAGTTTGGGACTATTAGAAATAAAGGTGCTATGAACATTTGTGTACAAGTTCCTGCATGTGAATTTAGGACCATAAAGTGGTTTGTAGTATTCCTTTATTATCCTTTTCACGATTACAGGATCTGCTGTGATATTTTTACTTTACTCCTGATGCTGGCTATTTGTGTCTTCTCTCTTTGTACCTTTTCAAATTTGCTAGAGGTTTATCAATTTTACTGTGTTTTTTCAAAGAACCAGCTTTTTGTTTCATTAATTTTCCCTAGTGATTCCATTTTCAATGTCATTGATTTCTGCTCTTATTATTATGTGCTTCCTTCTGCTTTCTTTGGATTTATCTTGCACTTCTTTTTCTAGGTTCTTAAAAAGATTAGCCTATTGATTTGAGACTTTTTTCCTTTTCCAATGTAAGCATTTAGTGATGTAAATTTCCCTCTCACCACTGCTTTAGATCCATGTTATATGTTGCTATGTTGTATTTTCATTTTCATTTAGTTTTGCGTGTTTTTTAAATTTCCTTTGAGACTGTCTCTTTGACTCATGGATTATTAAGTGTGTTGCTTAGTTTCCAAGTGTTTGGAGATTTCACTTTTATCTTTGTTATTGATTTCTAGTTTGATTTTGGCCAAAGAACATACACTGTATGATTTTAATTCTTTCAAGTTTGTTAAGGGTTTTTTGTTTTGTTTTGTTTTGTTTTGTTTTGTTTTTTATGACCCAGGATATAGTTATATTGTTGAACGTCCCATGAGTGCTTGAAAAAACAAAGTGTATTCTGCTGTGATTAGTTGTAATGTTCTATATATGTCAATTAGATCCTGTTGGTTAATTGAGTTAACATTGTCTATATCCTTGCTGATTATCTGTCTTGCAGTTCTATCAAGTGTTAAGAGTGGGGTATTGAAGTCTCCAACTATTATTATGGATTTGTCTAGTCCTCCTTCATATCTATAGATTTTGCTCACATACTTTTCAGCTGTGGTTTTTGCTGGTTTTCTCCATGGATTGACCCTTTTATCATTATGTAATATCCTTCTTTGTCTCTGGTAACTTTCCTTGCTCTGAAGTTTACTTTATCTGATATTAATATTGCTATTTCTACTTTCTCTTGATTAATGTTTGCAAGGTATATCTTTTTCCATCCTTTTACTTTCAGATTGACTATATTGTTATATTTGTAGATTATTGCTTAGAGACAACATATAGTTAGGTCATTTAAAAAAATCTATTCTGCTAATCTCTGTCTTTTAATTGCTGAATTTAGGCTATTTACATTTAAAGTAATAATTAAATTGTTAGGGCTTAAGTCTGTTGTTTCAATATTTGTTTTATGTGTGTTCCCTATTTCTTGTTCTTCTTTTTCTTTCTTCTTTTCTTCCTGTGGGTTACTTGAACAATTTTTAGAATTCCACTTTATTTATTTATAATGCTTTTGAGCATATTGCTTTGTACAGTTTTTTTAGTGGTTGCTATAGGTATTACCACACACATACATAAATTATCACCTACTAATATTGGTGATATTTTACTACTTTGTTGACATTTTACTACTAATGTTGACATTTTACTACTTTGAGTGAAGTACAGAAATTTTAATTCCATTTTGGTCTCTTTACCCTCCTCACTTTTCAAATATAATTGTCTTAAATATTTCCTCTGCATGCATTGAGCTCCATATCAGGTAGTGTTATATCATTTGCTTCAGTCATAAAATATAATTAAAGAAATTCATGTGGTGAAGGATAGTCTCTAATGTTTACTTCTATTTTTACCCATTCCATGTTCTTCTTTCCTTCCTGAAGATTCCTGCTTTCTTCTGGTATTTCCTTTCCCTTTAGAGACCTTTATTTAGCTACTCTTTCAGGGAAGGTTTGCTAGTGGCAAATTCTCTTAGTTCTCCTTAATCTGAGAATGGCTTGATTTCTCCTTTGTTCCTGAAGGATAATTTCTCTGGATACAGAATTTTTGATTGACAGGTATTTTCTGCACTTGAAAAATGTTGTGTTATTTCCTTTTGGCCTCCATGATATCATATAAGAAGCCCACTGTGATTTAAATTGGTGGTCCCCTATAAGATTACCTATAATCCTGTGATCTTCTTTCATTGCTTTCAAGACTTCATCTTAAGTTTTTAGAAGTTTCGTGATGCTGTGTCTTGGTGTGGATTTTTTTGGGTTTTATCCTAACTGAGATTGGCTCAGCTTCTTGAATCTGTAGGTTTATATCTTTTATCAATTGGGGGGCATTGTCATTCATTACTACTTTGAATGTTTTTTTCAGTCCCACTCTCTCTTTCCTCTCTTTTTGGGACTCATAATTTTTTTATTTGTTTCAAGAGAATTTGTAAATTCAAGAGAATTTGTTATAGATTGTTGAAGCATTTTTATGACATCTGGTTTACAAATCTTGTCAGATAATTCCAACATGAGATTCATTTCAGTATTAATGTCTATTGATTGTTTTTTTCATTCAGATTGTAGTTTTCCTGGGTTTTGGTATGACAGGTGATTTTTTAAATTGTACCCTGTATGTTTTGATTATTATGTTAGGAGACTCTTGATTTTATTTAAATCTTCTATTTTAGCATGTAGTTGCCCTGCTTAGTTTAGTGTGTAGGTTTTGGCCTACATGTATGGGCTTTAGTTCCAATGAAAGTTAGTTTTCTGAGCCCTTAGAAGCCTTAATCCTGTGGTCATCTGCTCTGGGTTTAGGTCATCTCTCAAGATTTTAGAAACCCCTAAAGGAACCTGATTGCAGTGTTGCAAGCTTCTGTGAAGTCCCAGGTGTTTCTATTCAATTACAATTTTCCAAGACCAGAGACATAGCTCAAAATCCACTGTTCTACTACTGTAATTACTACTATTTTGGCAAATTATGTTGACTAAAGAGAATGTCTTCACAATGGTTGATGTTGGCATTTTTATCCTTTCTACCTAAAATGGGTCTATGCTGCAAATTATACCTTCCTAAACAGCATGCATATACCTTTTCCTTACTAATAGATTTTCTTACAGGTTTGCTTTGAAACAGTTTTCTCTGTCAACTTCATGAAATGATGCTAGTTCATCTGAAATATTTATTGTAAACAAATACATTTTAACTTCAACTAAGAATTTTAGAGGATAATCTTTTATATTATCTCTAAGAATTTTATAGGATAGTTTTGTTGATGGACTAAGAGAAGTAGTACTGTATAACTTTCCCATACCATTTTCATTTTTAAAAAGTACTTTCCTCCCTGTCATAAACAAAGTGGTGGGTGCTGTTTTAGATAGGGTGGTCAAGGAATGCCTTCTCAAAAGAAGGTAACATTTGAACTGAGATGATACAATGAGAATCTAGCTATACAAACATCTGGGGGAATAGCCTCCAAGACAAAGGAAACAGAAGTGCAAAAGCTCTGAGATGGGAACATGATAAGTGTGTTTGAGAAACAACAAGGAAAGAAGTGTAGCAGCATGAGTAAGGAGGCAAGTAATAGTGGAAGAGATCAAAGAGAATGACAGGAGTCATTCCTGTAGGGCCCCAGAGGCTATAATGAGGACACTGGATTTTATTCCAAGGGATTCCACTTCGATAGGTAATAAGGCTTTGGAGGACTTTAAAAGGATTTTGAATGACGTGATCAGATTTTCATTTTAGAATGACCACTCCGGCTGTGATGTAGAGAATAAATTGAAGTGGGGTCAAGAGTATAATCAGGGAGAGCAATGAGGATGCTATTACAGTGGTCCAAGCAAGGATGACTATTTTCTCTGGACCATGCTTAAACATATAGCCCATTGGTTTGGATGTAAGTGATGAAGAAAATGTGAAGGGTTAAGAATGACTCTTAGGTTTTTGCTTGAGCAACTGTTGAACGGTGATGTCATTTACTGAGATGGGGAAAACTGTAAGAAAAGCATGTTTGTGATGATAGGGAATCAAGTGTTCCACTCTGGCCATGTTAAATTTGAAATGTCTTTTAGACATATAAAGGAAGTGGTTAAGCAAGAGGTAAGATATATGAATGTGGAGCTCAGAGAAGAGGTCTGGACTGAAGATGAAAACGTGGGAGTCATCAGCATGCATAGATAATATATAAAGCCATGGGACTGAATGAAACCATTTAGAGAGTGCAGACAGATGAAAGAGCCCAACCTTCAAACTCTAGAACACTCCAGCACTTAGAGGTGGGATAAAAGGGGGGAAAGTAGCAACAAAACTGAAAAATGTAACCAGTTGGGTAGGAAAATATGGTTCACTGAAGTTAGGAGAGGCAATTATTTCAAAAAAGAAGAAGTGTTCTGGGACTTCCCTGGTGGCGCAGTGGTTAAGGATCTGCCTGCCAATGCGGGGAACATGGGTTCGAGCCCTGGTCCGGGAAGATCCCACATGCCGCGGAGCACCTAAGCCCGTGTGCCACAACAACTGAGCCCGCGCCCTAGAGCCCACAAGCCACAACTACCCAGCCCGCGTGCCACAACTACTGAAACCCGCGTGCCTAGAACCCATACTCCGCAACAAGAGAAGCCACCACAATGAGAAGCCTGTGCACTGCAATGAAGAGTAGCCCCTGCTCGCTGCAACTAGAGAAAGCCCACACGCAGCCAAAAATTAAAATTAATTAATTTAAAAGAAAGAAGTGTTCAATCATGTTGAATGCTTAAGAGGTTGAATAATATGAAAATAGCAAAATGACTATGGAGTTCAGTAATGTAGAATTTATTAGTGATTTTGACAAATGTATTTTCAGTGTTGTGGTGGGGAATAAAAGCCCAACTGGAGAAGATTGAAGATTGAATGGGTTAACAGATGAATGGATAAAAAAATATGTCTGCACAATGGAATATTATTCAGCCATAAAAAGGAATGAAGTATTGATACATGTTACAACATGGATGAACATTGAAACATTACACTAAATGAAAGAAGCCAGTCACAAAAGACCACATATTATATGATTCCATTTAAATGAAATGTCCAGAATTGGCAATTCTACAGAGACAAAAAGTAGATCAGTGGTTTCTTAAGGTGTGGTAGGATGAGGGATATGGGGGTGATAGAAAAAGGGTACAGAGGTTTTTTTTGAGGAGGAAATTGTTCCAATTCTATGATTTTACTAAAAACCATTAAATTGTACACTTAAAATGGATGAACTGTATGATATGTGAATTATAGCTTCAATAAAGCTATATTTTTTAGAAAAAAGAGTGAATGGGAAATGAGAAAGTGGAGAGAGTATAGACAATCCTTTGCAAACATTGTTTTGCAAAAATTTTGCTTTGAAAAAAAATTTTACTTTAACAGGGAATAGCTGGAGAAGTATATAGCATCAAAAGAGAATTTGTTTTAAGATAGGAATTATTAGAATGTGTTTGTATGTTTATGGAATTGATGCAATAGGAAGGGAGAAATGAGTGATGCATGAAAGAGAGGTGATCTCTGAAGGTATTTCCAACTACCTGCAGGGTAGATCCACCTGGAGGTTCTATTGGCTTTAACTCAAAATTATATCCCAAATCCATCTAGTTCTTTTCACCTCCACCACTACTACCTTGGTCCAAGTCATCATCATTTCTCAGTGGACTACTGTAACAGCCTCCTAACTTGGTCTCTTGGCTGCCACTCTGGGTGCTCTCAAATCCATTCTCTACCTTGCAGCCAAAGTGATCTTTCTAAATCTTGATTCCCCTGATTAAAACCCTTCAATGACTCACCATTTCCCTTACAATGTAGTCCAAGCTCCTTAAGTTGGCCTACAAGAGTCTCCAAGATCCGACCCCAAGTCTATGTCCTCATCTCTGACCTTTCTCCCCTTTACACGTTAGGTTCAATCATTGTGACCTTCTTTCTGATCCTGGAATTCATAGACATCCTCTCCTCTCACAACCCACTGCCCACCTCATCACCCTGTAGCATGCCTTACTTCTCCTCATCTTTTAAGACATTTTTTCTAGGTTGTCTTCTTTGACCACCAATATTAAATTATGTCCCCTTCTATGTATTCCCATAACCCCCTGAGCCCTTGCTCTCACTGTGCACTGCATACATTTTTGTATCTGTTCAATGATCTCTCTTCCCCAGTAAAGTATAAGCTCCAAGGTTATGAGCAGGCTTAGTTTCTTCTGTGGGCTGTGAGGGCGAATCTGTTCCAGGCTTTTGGTGGTTTGCGGGCAATCTTTGGTGTTCCTCAGCCTGTAGAGCCATCACTTTGATCTCTGCCTTCATGTTCACATGGCATTCTCCCTGTGTCCAGATTTTCCTCTTTTATAAGGACACCTGTCATGTTGGATTAGGACCCACTCTAATAACTTAATTTTAACTATTACCTTTTTAAAGATCCTGTTTCCAAATAAGGTCACATTCTGAGTTAGTGGAGGATAGGACTTCAGTGTATCTTTTTTTGGTCAGGGGTGGGGTGGGGAGAAGCACACAACTGAACACATAATACTGTTCTATCTCCAGCACCTAACCCAGGGCTTGGCTCCTGGCCTCTAATTCCCACAATGAATATTGAATGAATGAATGCATGCATGCCTGCATCCATGGACGAGCCTTAGGGCATCTGTGAAATGATAAGAAATGTGGTGTGTGTGTATGTGTGCATGTGTCCATGCGTTTTCCTGGGGAGAGGCTCCTTAGCCTTTGGTCCAATTCTCAGTAATCGATGACCATAGAAAGGCTAAGACCCACTAGCTAATAGGGAAAACATGGCACATTTGCTATGGTATGGGGGTCCTTCATCATATGGCCCCACCTTGCTCTGCAGCCTGGCCTCTTAAACCTCAAACCTCATGTCTCCAGTCACACTGAACTACCTGTGGTGCCCTCCATGGGTCATTCTCCTGTTCACCTCTGAGCCTTTGCATATGCCAGTCTCACCTCTGCCTCATCCAGGATCCACCCTTGTTCATCTGGCAGATTCCTACTCATCTTTTCAAAAATCAGCTATGGGGTTAGCCCCTCCAGGAGAGCTTCCCTGACCTCTCTGGGAAGCATACCCGCTTCTGGGCTCCCATGTTCACACTTTCACTAAAGCACCTACCGTTGACAGATATGTATGTTTCCTCCACCGTTTCCTCCGAGATCCTGGAGGACAGGGACCAATGCTTACTCACCTCTGAATCCCTACACTTAGGTAGATGTCAGTCACATAACATACCTTCAAGAGTGAATTTTTTTAAAAAAGAATCACTGCCCTGGGGAAGATGAATTCCAGTGTAAAGAATAACCTTCCCATTTCAATAATAAAATGTGTTGCTTAGTGAGCTAAATAGTGTTCATCCTCTAGACATTGCATGGCCACTCATGATGGATGATGATCTAGGAAGAGGATATGCACAGATTGGAGGTTAGGCTGCATCTGATCTCCAAGTCCTCTGCCATATCTGAGAGGCTCTGATTCCATAAAAACACTACCTTCCTCTTTTCTTTACTTTTGAGTGGAATAGCGCTTCTGGACTGGAGGGCATATCACCTTTGAACTGGCTGAGTAGGCCAGGGTTAGAAAAGGTACTTTCCAGAAGTTCACCATCCCAGGCAGACTTACAGTGCCTGGCTTTGCCTTCTCAGCACCTCTGACTTCCCATATGAAAACTGACTAATACTTGCTAATTGTATGTTCTGAGATCCTTTGATGAAAATGCCATAGTATGTAAGTATCAAGTACTGTTATGAATAATAAAAATGGATGAAGTTTCTGTTGCTTACTCCTTGAGAGACATTATAGAAAATGGATGTTTCTTGCCAAATCACAAGTCATATCTGCATTGTAGAAAGGAGACTGATAAAACACAATAAACCCCTCAGTCCTTTACATTCAAGGTAGCAATGTTTGCTTTTCCAAGACTCTCCTTAGTCCGTTCTGGCTGCTATAACAAATTACCATGGAATAGGCGGCTTATAAACAACAGAAATTTATTTCTTACACTTCTGGAGACTGGGAAGTCCAAGATCAAGGCAGCAGCAAATCTGATGACTGGTGAGAGCCCACTTCCTGGTTTACAGATGGTGTCTTCTAGGTGTGTCCTCACATGGCTGAAGGAAATGAGGGATCTCTGTGGGGTCTCTTTATAAGGGCACTAATCCCATTCATGAGGGCTTCACCCTCTTGACCTAATCACATTAAGGGTTAGGATTTCAACATACAAATTTTGATGGGGATACAAACATTCAGTCCAAAGAATTTCCTGATTATAAAAATGCCATAGAATCTTTTGGTGTTATTGTGGGTTGTGCTCAGCAGTCTTCCATCAAAGACAATGAAGCCTCACTGCAGCGGCTGTCTAGTGTTTTGTCTACCTAGAGCAGCACTCCCCTTCTGGAAAGTGCTCCTTTCTCCACCCCCACCATGCGATTGAAGGACCACTGCTATATTCTTGCAGAACTCTGTTGCCTGAACACAGTGATTGGTAAAGATGCAGGCGCCTGATCCAAGCTAGGCCAATCAAAATCTCTCCTGGTACTTCTAATACATTAGAGCCAGTAGAAATTCCTCTTTGACATCAACTCTGGGAGGTGTGAGTACAAATCTGGCCAGCTACCATGTATCCAGCTGTGTGAAAGGAATTAGTCTGAGAGTAAGAGGCTGACGCTCAGAAAGGCAGAGATGGGAGTCAGAAAAAGAAAGGGAGGGGGAAGGGAGAGAGAAAGAGAATCCTGTCAGTTATCAGAGGCTTTTGTTCCAGTTGTCCTTGACTTTCCCATGGCTTGGTTACATTAACCAATGTCTCCCTTTTTTGCATAAGCAAAATCCAGCTGGGTTTAAGTCTCTGGCAGCCACAAGAATCATGACTAATATACGTATGGAACATGCTATTAGCTCCAAAAAGGAATGAAGAGCCTTATAGTCTCCAAGTACTTTCAACTCAAGACAGAGTATTTTCTTTTTTTAAAACCACTTTATTAAGGTATGATTGACATACAAAAAGCTGTACATTAAATATCAACATATACAACTTGATGAGTTTGGAGATAAGTACACACCTGTGAAACTATCATCACAACCTTTGCCATAAGCATATCCAACACCTCCAAAATTTCTTCCCACCTCCTTCACTATTATTATTATTTTGTGATAAGAACACTTAAGCGTAAGATTTACTCTCTTAGCAAATTTTCCAGTATAGAATAGAGTATTGTTAACTACAGGTACCATGCTGTACAGTAGATCTTTAGGACTTATCTTTTTTTTTTTGGAAGTATAGTTGATTTACAGTGTTGTGTTAATTTCTGCTGTACAGCAAAGTGATTCACATATATATATATATATATATATTTAATATTCCTTTCCATTATGGTTTACCTCAGGATTTTGAATATAGTTCCCTGTTAAGACTTATTCATCTTATAACTGAAACTTAGTACTTTTTGACTAATATTTCCTCCTTTCTCCATTCCCCCAGCCCCTGGCAACCACTCTTCCATTCTCTGCTTCTATGAGTTTGACTATTTTCAATTCCCCATAGGCGTGATATCGGGTAGTATTTGTCCTTCTGTCACTGCCTTAGTTCACTTAGCATAATGTCCTCCAGGTTCATGAGACAGGATATTTGCTATCAAAGGGACTTTTCTCAAGATCGTCCACTCTTCCTCCTGCAGTAATGACCTGGAGAGTAAAAGGAAAGAGAATGGACTGACTTGGACATGAAAGGGACTTTACAGGTCACAAGGTCAAACCTTCATTGTACAGAAGGGGAAAGGAACTCCAGAGAGGGGAAGGGACAATGCTCCCAAAGTCACACAGTAAGTTAGCAACTGGGCCAGAACTAGAGTCCATTTTCCTTCTCTCTAGTTTTCCACAGGCCCCCAGTCTGAAATTATATAAATGAAATTGCAGTGCATTTTTCTTAAAACACCAAAGTTTATTTTCTTCATGAAATACACATCAACTCCTACCCCCCCATTCATTCTATCCCTTCAAGTTTATGAATATGTAAAATGTCAAGACTTTCAAGTTATATATCTGCTGGAAAGTTATGTCCATGACACTTAAGATTTTAGTTCTACAATCTATTTTGATGCAAATCCATTTCTTGACTTCAGCATGAAGGGCTAATGAAGAATCAAGTCTCTAGTCTTTTCATTTTTCCTCTTGTAAAACCACTGCTGTATGTAGCCTTAAAAAAAATGATGTGACCAGCTTTCCTTTTGACAATTGTATCCTTAAGACTTTCACAAACTGATGACATTGTCATTGTTGTGAAATTGTCCTGCAGCCATTGTGAAAATATAGCACATATCTTGGAATTCATGATGAGATTCACATCACTGTCAGGCCCTTAAATATTTCTTCAGAAGGAAATGTGTTCAAGTAACAGATCATTGCTGGTTATCAACCTCTCAGTTGATCAACCAAGCAATCAATCACTGAGTGCCCATTAGGTATCTAGCACTCTTCTAGTTGTTTGGGTAACGAAAGAAATGTAAAGGCCATATTTTCCATTTTAAACTTGCAGCAGCTTCCTTATGGCATACACTCTTTTTTTTTTTTTTTTTTTTTTTTTGTGGAATGCGGGCCTCCTTCTGTTGTGGCCTCTCCCGTTGCGGAGCACAGGCTCCGGACGCGCAGGCCCAGCGGCCATGGCTCACGGGCCCAGCCGCTCCGCGGCACGTGGGATCCTCCCAGACCGGGGCGCGAACCCGGATCCCCTGCATCGGCAGGCGGACACGCAACCACCGCGCCACCAGGGAAGCCCCGGCAGTTACTCTTGTTTACAATAGGAAGCTACGTGCTACAGTGGAAAGAACACAGGCTTCGGAATCGGACTGTGTTGAAACTGAATGCCCATTACTTACTAACTGTGCAAACCTGGAGAAGTTACAGCCCACCACCGCCCCTCACTCTCCTCATCTGTAAAGTTATTATAATAAGCAATATATCTATTCATAATACTATTAATTAATAAATAATAATTAATAACTCTTCTTAATAACTTATAAAGTATACCATCAATTCATAATCAATGTTAATGTTATTAATTAATGCTAATATTATTAATCAGCATTGTTAATAATGAATGTTACCACTAATAACTATTACCATTAATGTTAATATTAATTAATGTTGATGCTATTGATATTGATATTAATGCTTATTATAATAAATAAAGTTATTATTATTGTTATTACAGCAATAATACATACCTTTCAGGGTTGTTCTGGTAATGAAATCATTTACCTGGCACATAGTAGGTGCTCAATAAACGCTAACTAGTGTTATGATGGATAACCGACATGTGTTTAGGTCCGGTTGTTCAAGAAAGTGTGGTAACCCAGGAAAGTTTAGCAGGCATTTTAGGCAACTGTAAAGTATAGGAATTAAAAGCCTGGGCTCCCAAATCTGACAGAACTTGGGTCCAATCCCAGCTGTAGCACTTTAGCTGTGTGACCTTGGACAGATCACTGACCTTCTCAAGGCTCAGTCTTCTCATCCCTCAAATGGGGATAAAAGAATCCACCACATAGGGTTGTTGGCACTATTTAATGAGATAACAACTGGAAAGAATTGATCACAGTGCATTTGCTCACGTGTGATGTTGTTAGGACCTGCTCTGTAGAAACACTATGGCCACTTCATAAATTCCTGTTATTTTAAAAAATTTATTTATTTTATTTATTTATATTTTTGGCTGTGTCGGGTCTTCATTGCTGCACGCAGGCTTTCTCTAGTTTTGGTGAGCAGGGGCTACTGTTCGTTGCGGTGCGTGGGCTTCTCATTGCGGTGGCTTCTCTTGCTGCAGAGCACGGGCTCTAGGCGCATGGGTTTCAGTAGTTGTGGCTCACAGGCTCAGAAGTTATGGCTTGTGAGTTTTAGAGCACAGGCCCAGTAGTTGTGGCGCACGGGCTTAGTTGCTCCGCAGCATGTGGGATCTTCCTGGACCAGGGCTCGAACCCGTGTCCCCTGCATTGGCAGGTGGATTCTTAAACACTGCGCCACCAGGGGAGCCCAAATTACTCTTATTTAGACATCATTTTTCTCTCCAGTATTCACAGGTAGAAACAACTGAGCCACTCTTTATATTCATCTGCTTTTGTCATAGGTGTCTGAAAATAGCATTAAAAAACAGAGATTTAAGGATTACTTTTAAGAAGCACTTAAAGATTTTCAGGATGATGCATCAGATTTCAAGAGGTCTCTGTTATTTTTCAGAGCAAGAGATATAGGCATTCAGCAGTAACTTTTCTGGATACTAATGTACTAAGCAGTCTACTGTTTGGGGGACTTTCCAAGAGGAGACACATTGTAAATATATTAAAATATTTACAATGAAATAAAATTAATCCTCTAGGTACTGTGAGATCTTGTGCAACTAATATTTTATCATGAAAATACAACTGCTAATATAGTTCTAAAGGAAAGAAAAGACAAGGTTGAAAGATTGCACTGTTTCAAACACATTTTGTAAAAAATAAAAATAAGATCAATTTAAAAATTTTTACTGCATTAAAGTTCTTAAAGTTAAGTTTCTTACAATAAATCGTTTTTTTTAATTAAAAAAAAAAGATTGCACTGGACGTGGTGTCAAGGAGGAAGCAGAACAAGCTGACATTCGTTGACTGTTGGCCACATTACATGATCTCAATTAAACCTCATGACAACCCCATGAGGTGGATGCTTATGTTAGTCCCATATTACAGAGGGAAAAAACAGGCCCAGAGAGATCAAATAACTTGTCCAAGAGCACACAGTGAATTAGTGATTCAAACATGGGTCTGATAGAGAACAGACGTGTGGTTGCCAAGGGAGAGGTGGGGGGGAGGGATGAAGTGGGAGTTTGGGATTAGCAGATGCAAACTCTGATATACAGAATGTATAAACAATGGATAACACAGGGAACTATATTCCATATCCTGTGATAAACCATAATGGAAAAGAATAGGAAAAAGAATGTATATATGCGTATAACTGCATCATTTTGCTGCACAGCAGAAATCAACACAACATTGTAAATCAACTATACTTCGATAAAATGGATTTTAAAAAAAGCATGGGTCTATTTAATTCCAAACTCCATACTCATTCCAGATCTAGCCCTTGCACTGACGCCAATGACCTGAGTGCTCTTGGACATGTCATTCAGTTTATTTGTGTCTTGTATCAATTAGGTAGCTTTGGGCTTCAAGGAGTAGAGTAACTAACACCAGTTTAAACGAGAAATACATTTAATTTTCTCACATAATAAAAAGTTTGGAAATAGTTCCAGTGAAGAGACCGCAGCTCAAGCCCCACCCCCTTCTCTCTGTCTTTGCACGCTGCTACCTTCAGTGGGTAAGCACGGTCTCCCACTCAGCAGTGCACTCAGCCCCTCCAAGCAGCACACGATCAATCACCTGACAACTTCCAAAGCAGCAAGTGGGTGTAGGGAAGAGACTTTCTATGCCTCTCTCTTTGATCAGAGAGGAAAACCTTTTCCAGAAACCCCCCAGTGGACTTCGCCTTTGTCTCATGGACCCAAATTAGGCCACATGGCCACCCATAACATAGTAAGAGAGATGGGTTTACCGTGCTTGGCTTGAACCAGTAATGACAGCGGCTGGGGACATCTTCCCTGAGATCAAGGGCTCTTGGCTTGAAAGCCAGACACTATCAGGAAGACATGGAGCTGGGAAGGCCGTTGAGCAGGTACCCAACCGCGTCTGACTTGGGCCTCCGTTTCCTTAACAGCAAATGAGTAAGTTGCTCTGGGCCAACTCTCAGTGAGATGGAAGAGGAGGCTCTAGCTGCACTGAAAGACAAAACAAAAGAAAACCACACTTAATCACCAAATACACTTAATCAGCATATGCACGGTCAACTCAAGCTCCTTCCTCATCCTTCAAACTACACTGGCTTCTTTAAGTTCTTTCCTCCATCAAAGCTGACCTTGATATTCCTTTTAAATTAAATTTTATGGATGGTGGTCCTAGGGGTGGAAGGGGATATGAAGGGCCTTGTCCTTCCCTGGCCTTTCCCCTTCCCCCTCCCCCCTCCCCCCATCCGAACATCTGATCTCAACCAATCTGGGTTTGGGAAGTTGCCCTGTTCCCATGCTGCTCATAGAATGTAATAAGATACAGTGGAAATAGGCCACTGCAGTAGCGTTAAGAGATCCAGAACAGATTTGTTTTCTGTTAGATTTCTAAGTGAATTATACTTGACCTCAAGTCCATCTCAGTCAGAAAATTTTTTTTACCACGTTTGCTGTATTGTGCTGAAAAAAACAACAGTTGTCATATTTTCTTTAAAAGCAGCTGTCAGATTAATCTTGTAACAGTTTAGTGACTTAAAACACGCCCCCTCCCAATGGTTTAGGGATCTGTGCTATGGCAGGACTTCTCATTTATTATTTTGCATATTCATTATTTTACCATCACCCTCTCACCCCAGGGAAATGTAGACACTGAATACTTGTCAAAATATTTCATAACATTTCTAAAGTTGCAGTACTATGAGAACCGTATTTAAACTGTAAATCAGATCCTTGATAACACTATGGGTTTTTTTCCATATGTAGAAGATTTATTTTCCTATCTTTATAGGAAATGTGGTTTTTTTTCCCCCCACAGCTTTTCCAAAAGACTTATGGCAGACTATCTTTCCCTTTCCAGTACAGTGATTCAATGTCATTTCAACCTTTTTCTCTTTTCCTTTTAAATACTTCCTGAGCTGGAAAAAAATTGAGTACCCAACTCCGGTGCATGTGGCACCTTCAGCTGTCTCCTCAAGCAAAAGGAAGTAGAGAGGGAGTAATTATCTTGTGAATCCAATCAGTCCATACTTTTGATAGTCAATCTAGAACACTTGACTTCACCTTGGTCTCAACAGCCTTGGGAGGAGGAAAGGCAAAAAAGTACCTGAATTATCAGGACCAGTTACCCCTTGTCTGGCCTGACTGTGCCTTTGTTCTTTCATTCAGTCACAAGGACTAATTGTGCCCCCCCTACGTTACAGGCGCTGACCATTCACTGAGGAAACACCAATGAACGAGACAAAGATCTTTGACCTCAAGAAGTTTATACACACGCTCTTTTGGAGGAAATGAACATCCTCCAGTGAAAACACAGAGGATGAGAGCATGAAGGAATTTTAAAGAGCCTCCAGGTTGGTTCAGCCTCCTCAATGGATTGATGAAATCTTGGACCCAGAGGAGGTATGTAATTTATTGTACCTGAAGATACACAGCTGGTCCGTGGAGCTGGAATTGGAACCCATATCTCTTGAGTAATCATTGCCTAAGTTACCTACATGGGAGGCTCCTCAATGGAGAAAGAATGCTTGGTGGTCTGTAGAGGTGTCATCAGGGACTTCCCTGGTGGGTGCAGTGGTTAAGAATCCACCTGCCAATGAAGGGGACATGGGTTCGATCCCTGGTCCGGGAAGATCCCACATGCCGCAGAGCAACTGAGTCCATGCGCCACATCTACTGAGCCTGCGCTCGAAAGCTTGCGAGCCACAACTACTGAGCCCGTGTGCCACAACTACTGGAGCCCGTGTGCCACAACTACTGAGCCCGCGTGCCACAACTACTGAAGCCCGCGTGCCTAGAGCCCGTGCTCTGCAACAAGAGAAGCCACCGCAATGAGAAGCCCACGCACCGCAAGGAACAGTAGCCCCCGCTGGCCGCAACTAGAGAAAGCCCGTGCGCAGCAACAAAGACCCAACGCAGCCAAAAATAAATAAATAAATTTATTTAAAAAAAAAAAAAGGTGTCGTCAGATGAGTGCAGGAAGGGGGGAGGGGAATGTTGAAGTGGCTTATTCATCAGGCAGTAGTATTCTCCCCAAACATCTCAGCTTATGCATTAATTTCCTAGGGTTGCCGTAATAAATTACCACAAAGTGGGGGGGCTTGAAACGACGGAAATGGATTCTCTTGCAGTTCCAGAGGCCGGAAGTCTGAAGTCAAAGTGTAAGCAGGGTAGGCCCCTTTTGGAGGTTCTGAAGGAGAATCAGGTCCACGCCTGTCTCCTAGCTTCTAGTAGTTGCTGCTAACCCTTGGCAGTCTGGCCGCTTCCTAGCCCCTGGTGGTGGCCAGCAGTCCTTGGCTTGTGGCTGCATCACTCCAGTCTCTGCCTCCAGCTTCACATGGCCCTCTTCCCTGTGTGTGTCTGTGTCTTCACACAACCTTCTTATAAGGACACCAGACTTCAGATTTAGGGCCCACCCTGATCCAGTATGACCTCATCTTAACTAATTGTATCTGCAAAGACTCTATTTCCAAATAAGGTCAAGTTCTGAGAGGACATGAATTGGGGGGGACACTATTTAACCCAGCACACCTTATATTAGGATTTACTACCAGCAGAATTAGGGTGGGTGTTTGAATGATGTCTAGACTCTCCTTTAACTTTTTCTTCCTAGGGCAAAACAAACAAAAACAAAACTCCAGTTTTGGAAGGAATGTATGCAATAGCAGAATCTGAATGGAATGCTTCTTGTTGTTATTTGTAACTCCTCTTTTCTTGGAAAATATCTAAGTGGGGAACTTGTTGATAGCTTCCTATTAGAAGATCATTTTAATGATTGGCCTCTGATTCTTCCTGGAATCAACTAGTCCATTCTTGAGACGTCTTGGTGTTGCCCCCTTTGCCTTTCCTTTTTCTTTTTAAAATTTTATTTATTTATTTATTGGCTGTGCTGGGTCTTCGTTGCTGCGCGCGGGCTTTCTCTAGTTGCGGCGAGCGGGGGCTACTCTTCATTGTGCTGCTCGGGCTTCTCATTGCGGTGGGTTCTCTTGTTGCGGAGCACGGGCTCTAAGCACACGGGCTTCAGTAGTTGTGGCACACGGGCTCAGTAGTTGTGGCTCACGGGCTTAGTTGCTCCGCGGCGTGTGGGATCTTCCCGGACCAGGGCTCAAACCCGTGTCCCCTGAATTGGCAGGCAGATTCTTAACCACTGTGCCACCAGGGAAGCGCCCCCTTTGCCTTTCTGCCAAGTCACATATTAACATACCAACTAGCTTCCAGCAACATCAGCAGGTGATCATCACAATTTCACGGAAAAGATAGCTGATCTCATCGACTTGGGCAAAGATTCTTGCAAGCAAATACCATGAACGGTCTCTTTACCAATTATTGACACAATTCAAGTAGAATTTATGTCCATCTCCTCTCATGGTCACTGTTTCCAGTCCTGCAGATCAAAACCAGCTCACGTGGGATTCTCTGACTAGGAAGCAAATTCCAGGGCTTCCCCATCCTGTGGCTCCTCTGAACTCCCTGAGGCCAGTTGAAGGGACCTGCTGGGGAGATTGCAGGACCTCATTCACAGCGCAGCTTTCCAGCTGCAGAGTTGAGGAAGATTGCACAACTCTGCTACCAAAAGAGCAAAACCATCTTACCATTGATTTCATCTTTGAAATAGAAATCTCAGAAAAGAGACTGCTGCTTCTGGTGAGAAGTACAGCAAAGGCCCTTGTCTTAGGTAAAGTAGGGGTAATGGGAATTCAAAATCAGATCATAATGAAAGTTTGAGCCCCTTAGATGATCTGGAGAATTTTCTTCTTTCTGCTCAGGATTATCTATTGTGTTTGCTTCATGACAACAAAAACCCTCTCACCATATGCCAGGGAGAAAGCTGAATGACATGAAACCAACCGTTGAAATCCTTAGATTTGCTCAGGTTCTGGTATAAAGGAACAATTCTATTGCTTCTCAGTATTTTTTTTTTAAACCAAGCATGTCCAGTTTGTTCTTCCCAAATATGCCAACCAGATAGATCATGGCGCCAAATAAGAAATAAAGCTTCCTAGTAATTCCTAGGTAAAGAATTGCACTGACAGATATTGCAGATTTATTTCGTCCTTATCACCAGACAAGTCGTTGGATCAGGATTTGTGCAAAAATAAGCCAGAGTCAAAAAGGTCTTCAGAAGATCTGTTTGTTGCTGGTGGTTTGTAATTATTTCTTTCATTGAAAGAGGAGAAATTTTTCCCCCACTGTGGCACAAATCTGAATATCCTTTCTCCACTCTGCACTCCTTACCCGGCCGGTCCTCCTCAAACAACGAATAGAACTCCAAAATGAGTCCCAGGCTCCACTCCAATTGGCCTGCAATGTCCTTGAAGTGCAGTCATACATAATGAACATAATGATGGAGGTCAGGGGAGGGGGTGTAGCTCATTCTATCCCTTTCCATTGATCTTTAAATAAACAGATATGTTTTTACTACCTTTCTCACTTGGGGCAATTTTTTCTCCCTGTCATTTGCTGTATGGGAAAAATGTAGCTTCATTAAGCTTTTTCTTACAAAGCATGAGCTTGCAAATATCAATAGACATTTGTGTGTGTATGTGTGTATTTGTTTGCTTCTCTTTTTCCAGCTCTATTGAAGCTAAATTGACAAATAAAATTGTAATATATTTAAAGTGTATGGTGTGGTGATTTGATATACATAAATTGTGAAAGGAGTCTGACAATCAAATTAATTAAGACATCCATCGCCTCGCATAGTGAACTTTTATTTCACTTATTTATTTTTGGGGGGAGCAAGAAAACTTAAGTCCTACTCTCTTAGCAAATTTCAATTATACAGTACAGTATTATCAACTAGAGTCACCATGTTATACATTAGATCCTCAGAACTTATTCATCTTATAACTGAAATTTTGTACCCTTTTACCAATCCCTCCCCATTTCCCCACTTCCCTGCTCCTGGCAACCACTATTCTACTATCTCTTTCTATGAGTTCAACTTTTTTATTTTTAAGATTGCACGTATGAGTGATACCATGCAGTATTTGTCTTTCTGGCTTATTTCACTTAGCAGAATGCCCTCCAGCTTCATCCATGTTGTTGCAAATGGCAGATTTCCTTCTTTTTTTAAGGCTGAATAATATTCTGTTGCATATAGATACCACTTTTCTGTATTCATTCATCTGTTGATGGACACTTAAGTCATTTCAATACCTTGGCTATTGTACGTAATACCACAATGAACATGGGAGTACAGATATCTCTTCTAGATAATGGTTTTGTTTCCTTCTGATACCTCCATACTGTTTTCCACAGTAGCTATACCAATTTGCATTCCCACCAACAGTGTACAAGGGTTCCCTTTTCTCCATAACCTCACCAACATTTGTTATCTCTTGTCTCTGGTAATAGTCATCCTAACAGATGTGAAGTGATATCTCACTGTGGTTTTGATTTGTATTTCCCTGATAATTGGTGATGTTGAGCACATTTTCACATACCTCTTAGCCATTTGTATGTCTTCTTTGGGAAAATGTCTATTCAGGTCCTTTGCCCATTTTAAAATTGGGTTATTGGCGGGGGCGGGGTTGCTACTGAGTTGTATGAGTTACTTGCATATTTAACCCCTTACTAGATATGTAGTTTGCAAATATTTTCTCTCATTCTGTGGGTTGCACTTTCATTTTATTGATGGTTTCCTTTTCTGTGAGAAGCTTTTTGGTTTGATGTAGTCCCCCTTATTTATTTTTGCTTTTGATGTCAAATCCAAAATATCATTGCCAAGATCAGTGTCAAGAAGCATACCCCACTAGGTTTTCTTCTAGGAGTTTTATGGTTTCAGGTCTTACATTCAAGTCCTTAATACATTTTTTTTTTTTTTTTTGTGGTATGCGGGCCTCCCTCTGTTGTGGCCTCTCCCGTTGCGGAGCACAGGCTCCGGACGCGCAGGCTC